>NW_008824770.1:467852-488490 GCF_000699105.1 Pygoscelis adeliae
AGGCTGGTGAAGGGTCTAGAGCACAAGTCTGATGAGGAGCGGCTGAGGGAACTGGGGTTGTTTAGCCTGGAGAAAAGGAGGCTGAGGGGAGACCTCATCGCTCTCTACAACTACCTGAAAGGAGGCTGTAGCGAGGTGGGTGTCGGTCTCTTCTCCCAAGTAACAAGCGATAGGACGAGAGGAAATGGCCTCAAGTTGCGCCAGAGGAACAGATTGGACATGAGGAAAAATGTCTTTACTGAAAGAGTGGTTAAACATTGGAACAGGCTGCCCAGGGAAGTGGTTGAGTCACCATCCCTGGAGGGATTTAAAAGACGTGTAGATGAGGCGCTTAGGGACATGGTTTAGTGGGCATGGTGGTGTTGGGTCAACGGTTAGACTCGATGATCTTAGAGGTCTCTTCCAACCTTAATGATTCTATGATTCTATCACAGCGACTGAAGGAGATACAACATGGAGAAGGTGTCTTGCTCATAGTAAGGGAGAGTGGGAGGGAGGCAGCATGAAGACCAAGATTTGCAAGGACAGGGGGAATAGAAGTGGAGAGGAAGAAGAAAGAAGCCAAAATGAGCAAGGGGCACGGGCTGATGAGGAGGAAGCTTGTTGCAGTGGGAGAATAAGAAGCAACAACACATCCTACTGTAATGGTGAAGTACCAGGCAACCAATCTGCACTTAGAGGAACATGAGTAAAAATTTATGAGCCTGGGAGCTTATGAGAGCTCTCCTGTGTTTGCCTGTGTTTGGCCATATAGCAGAATATCAGATCTGAAAATGTGCCAGAAAAGGCTCTCTCCACTCCTTCCCTGCAATGGTTACATTTGCTAGGCTTCCCTTTATTCTGTTTTTTGCCTCAGAAAACAAAATAACCAAAAATCTCAAAGGGGGGAGAAACAACAAAAAAACCCAAATGTAGAGCAGGCATGAAATCACCTTTGAATTCACTAGGTGGCAACACGGAGTAAGAAATCAGCACTAGAGTCTTCAACCAGAACATCTGGTTGGACCTTCACAGCCCCCCCGCCCCTTCATTCCCACCAAACAAACTCAAGTTCTGGTTGATCAAATGACCGCCTTCTAAACACTAAATAAAATACACTCCCTGCAGATGTATAAATATTGTCTCAGTTGGTCAGTGCTCATGCTGACTGACTATCACCGCATTTATCTGGTTTCACTCACAGCCACCTTTGTGTGGCTTTGATGTGGCATTGAGGCTACCAGCTTTGACGTAAGCCTTGGATCTGTAACTCTCTTTACCTCCTGAAAGCAGAGCAGTTACTTTCCAATCAAGCAGCTTAGGAGTGGGGAGGAAAAAAAAATCATTCATTTTCTGGAAGTATAAATCAAATACATGTGTTGAAATGTTCCCACTTTACTGAATATGGGTTTCCAAGGGAGACATGGGCTTTCTCTTCCCTTTTTCTCCTAGATTAATGGCAGCTTTAAGTCAGTAAACAAAGTGGCACACGATTAAAATGTATATTTTTCTTTCAGTTAAAATATACAGTTTTTTTCTTCTGCTGTGTAAACCTCTAAATTGAGCCGTTTATAAAAAGAAATAATATCAGCATGACATCTTTCAAACTTAATGCTCTTTCATTTCCTTGTAAACGGAGGCAATTCTACAGAAGTGTTAAAGCCCTGAGGGCACCGATAGGCCTTAATGTCCCTGACCAGCCTTACCTGGGGCACCCACCACACCCCTGTCCACGGGCCCAGGGATCTATTTAAGCCCAGCCTTGTAACATGGTCCCTGCCTGAGCTCTGTAGTTGGAGTGCTGGTCTTCAGCCTAGCTGTGCCCTTGCCTGACAATGGACCCTGTTGATCCGGAGCTGTGGCTTGACTTTCTGGCTTGACCTCATGCCTGCCTTGTCACTATAGACCTGCCTGGTGGTCACTGGGATCTGCTTGACCCTGGTTACCATCGCTGGACCTGATCCTGGCTTGTGGTTTGATTTCCTGTCTTGATGCTGGACCTGCTTCATCACCATGACCTTGCCCAATGGCCTGGACCCTGTGCTTCCCCTGCACCCACAGGCTTGCCCTGCTTGCCTGGGGCCATGGGGTGACCCCTGCCTGGTGAGGACCCTGCCCTGCTGGCTGTGGCACCCCCTTGGCCTCTGGCCCAAGGGAGCAGCTGGCCTGCACTGTGCCCTGATGTGAAGTCTGGAGTTAGCAACAGTACAAAGACTGCTGCTGTGAAAGCAAGTGCGAATAGAAAAAGCAGCTGGGTGTGGGAGTACCCCCAGCCTCTATGTGTGCTGCAACTCATCCTGCCCCTATTGAGTAGGCAGAGATGAGGGGCAGAAGTCCCTTTGAAATCTGTGGCTGATGGCAGTCTGCTCCAAACATCAGCTCTCTCAGGGACCTTGCAGCCTTCTCTCCAGCTGTCCCAGTTATGCAGACTCAAACCAGGAAAGGGTGCCACCTTTCTAGTGAATGGCTTGGGATCTTCTGGCCTCAATACCAAACTTGGCACATGGCTGACTTTCGGATGTCACAATGTGGCCACTGCAGGCCTAGGCCCAGGTACCTGCAAGATCTTGAAACAGGTACCAGTGAAGTTAATGGCTGTGAGCTCCTGTTTTCCCTTGAGTTTCCAACTCTGCTGAAGTTACTGCCTCCTACAGAGGCAAGCTGTCACCTCTCATCTGAACAGCTTGGGAGCATCTCGGAGCCCCTCTGGGCTTCTAGCAGCATGCCAGCCACTCATCTGAGGCAGAAAGATATACTCTGGCATGACACCCTCTCTCCAAGCTGTCAGCCTACTCAACGCACAACTGATGAAAGATGGAAGAGAAACGTGTTCAGTTCCTGTGCTGGCCCCCTCCTTGCTGTTCAGTCCTCCCATACACCTGTCAACTTACCCTGCTCCAGCTCTACAGCTGTAAAATGGGAACAGCACTTATCAGCCTCAGACAGCTGGGACACAAGCCCACCCCTGGCTCTGGGTCTTCCAGGCAATACTATCTGTGGAGTGTGTAGCTGGGTACACCAGCAGCTGGGTTCTTATGGTGAGTGATACTGGAAACTGCATACCAAAATGTCTTTTTCAGATGTAGATCTGTATGCAATGTTTATTTAGTCAACCATTCCTAATCCCATTTTAAAATGTCAGCTTCCTTTATCATGGACTCAGTAATGGCATTGCAATTTAAAAGTGCAAATACAGTACAGGTAGGTGTCTCATGCTAGATTAAATCTAAGCCAGAGAAAGATGGGCTCATTCTTGGGTGGTAACAGTGCTCTTTATCTATATTTCTTCTTTACCTTCACTAGATAAATTTTTAGTCCTCCCTTTCTAGAATTGCTAGTGCTATTAACGTCATGGATATCCTACTCACAAACTGCTTATAATGTCAGTAAACATTTTCTTGGTTTCACTCCCAGCTCTCTGACCTGGTGAGTGAGTATGTGCTGCATTTCTTTCTTCCCTTCAACCATGAGTAAGCACAATGACTTATTTTTTTTCTGTAGGGTATCTTGAAAAATATTGACATAGGCCCAATCAATCAGCCATGGAAAGACTACACATTGACTTCAGTGGGCATAAATCATATCATACAAAATGTTGCACAAACACAATAGTAGTTATAGCAGAATATCAATTAGTAATACAGTATTACATCAGGGTTTACACTTAGACAGAACTATAAGACACTTAAGTGCAGATAAATCATGTCATACAAAATGTTGCACAACACAATAGTAGTTACAGCAGAATATCAATTAGTAATATAGTATTATATCAGGGTTTATTTACACTTAGACAGAACTATAAGACACTTAAGTGCAGTGATCAGGCAATGTTGAAACAGCCCTGGTTGTTAGGATCTACTGATGTATGTTTTTTAGTGCTTTGCTTCCTAGTTCTTAACCAGATATTGATTATCTGAAGACAATTCCTCTTCCAGGTTTTTGCTCCATATCTCTTAAATGTGTTATGTCTGAAACTCTATAAGGAACACTAAGAAGCTTGAAGTGCTTTGTTTCCACAAGTGCAACTTTAACAAGCAGACTGTTCATTAGCTGTGACCACATAGTCACTGTGTATGGCTTTGAGTATGCACCTGTGGACTGAAAGGACACTGCTGATGGAAAAATGGCAATTTAGAAACACCTGTTCTCAGAATCCTGGCACCATAATTAATCTCCTTCTCTGTTGTTTGGTTTTTATCTTGGCAATAACAGCAATTGCAAGTACTGCCTTCTAAGCTAGATCACTGCCACCTGCAGGGTTTATTCAGAAGGACGAGAGATGGGTCCTCAGGAAGAGAGAGATTAATAAGGTCAGGCCTGAAATCAGGGGTTGAGTCAATAAAATAGCTCTTGTGCACAAAAAGGAGACTATGAACCCTGTGTGTTTCTCTCCATGCATGGTGTAAAGCCATTCTGTGCTAACATGAGTAACTCAAGCTTGAGCTGGAGTGAAAGCATTTCTGGGGAAAAGGAGAAAATACCCTGTCTTCCTATGGGGCATAATGGAGTTGGACTGCATGAAAGGAGAGGCATGCTGCCTGCACAGTTCCCCCACAGACACAGACCGTACTACCATGGGGAAGGAGGAGCATCGGTCAAACTGTTCAGAAATAGGTACGTAAAGCAAACTATAAATCTGAGAGGTCATTTGGAAAGCAAATCTCACTTTGTGAAATTCAGGGCTTTCCTGGTTGTGTCACTAATGGGACAACGGTATTTCAAAGAATGATGTTCTTGGTAGCAACTACACTCTGTGCATGTCTCTTTCCTTCCTCACTTACCTATTTGTACTGCAAGCTTTTCAAGGTGAAAACTATTCTGTGTTTGTACAGAGACTTGCACTGTAAAGACAGTGTCTCTCATGGAATTTCAATGTCCAGCTGAAATATAATAGAAAGATAAATATTAATTGTAGCAACTTATGATATACATAATGGAGAAGTGCATGCAGTTTATTTTATTCAATGTATTTTTTTTTCCTCCATGGTACTTGGGAGGTTATTTGTATTCTGTGACATATGTCTTTCTCACAAACACTATTTCATTCCAAGAAGACTTTCATCCTAAAATTCAAGGCTTGTCTAATTCTCATTCAATGTCCAAAATAGAATTCTAGTAAAGACAGATTAAAAATTCTCTGGCTTAGATAACTAAGCCTTATATGTGAAGTGAATTTTTTTACCCATTTAACTCATGCTACAAATATAATTATTGTATTTCATTAAAATAGTGTAAATATAGATTTAGCCCAGGTTTCAATGACTTCAGATGTCAGTCAAAGAGCTGGAAGATTGAAAGGAGCTATGCAGCCAGCCAGCAGAACTGTTCTTGCAGGTCAGGTTGAAGTATAAGAGCAAATAAGCATGTATACACCTGATCACACACAAATGCGCTCTTAAATTAGGACTGACAGAAACAATTCTCTTTAAGCCACTGTAACCTTGACTACTTTCAAGAGCTCTGAACTAGCTTGCAAAGCAAGCTGGCTTTAGTGCCCAGTTTCATCTGGATGAGAAAGTGCTATATAAAGGTGAGAGATTGCTATCACTAAGCCCCGTGTCTTCAGCCCTCAAGCTATCACTTCATCCATCATCCAGTATTTTGGTGCAAGGAGGGAAAAGAATATTAAATGTTAATGGGGATGTTTACTTTGCTCATAAATATTTCAGTGGATGAAAAAATGTTTAAAAAAGGGCCAGTGCAGATAATATGCTCTATAAAAACAAGAATCTGTACTTCCTCAGACTATTTTTTTTCATTAGATGAGGCTTTTCATGCTGGTAAGATGAATTACAGTTCACCTTTTATAGTACATTTCTTTCAAATCATTATAGACTCTAATCTCTTTAAAGATGCATGACAATTTTAGCAGGCTTTGGATCAGATGTCACTAGTTCAATCAAAGAAAAGATTTTTTTGGAAGACAATGTGATTTTTTCCTGGGAGATACTAGCCTATTCTGCAATTGCAGTGTAGAGTAAATTTCAACGTGAAATGCTTCATTAGTTTTATATCCCTGGATGCCTATAAGACAGAAGAGTATCAAACAAGGGCCACTTCTCAGCAGACTGAGATGCAGAAGCAAAAGGTCGAATTCTGATATATAGCTTCACAAAATGTATGTTTACATCCCTGACAATGTCGAATTCACCCTAACACTGATGAAACTATAAGTACAAACTGCCCTGAAATTATGTTCTTTGGTTATCAGCTAACCAATGTCAGAGATTCTCCCCAAATCCTGACTTTCAGACTGCTGCTCAGATCACTGGACCAGAGCACGGTACATTTATGTACAAATGTCAGTGAACAACATCCATGCAAAGTCATAAACATGTACAATGCAAGACTCTTTGGGCAACTATTAGGGAAACTAAGGCAAACTAAGCTATACATAAAAAACAGGCTTCAGAAGAGATTCTGATCACCTGTGGATTTCTGTGGGTTCATTTCAAAAGGCGATGAATTTAAGAGCTACAAACCAATACCCTATTTCAGAGAACTCATATTTCTTCTTAAACACACACATCTAACCCAGCATTCCCAAACAGTTACAAAAGGAAGGAGCAGGGTGGCTGGAGAGGAAATAATTTTATAAAGAGACTCAAAATCAGTTTATTTCTGTTTACAGATAATGTAATGCAACTCATTAGATTAATATTGCCATTGTCTCGACATTTAGTAGTGATCTCTAATGTAATTAAATAATTAGTATAGCACTTATTATTCTATGAAATTATTTAGATGTTGGAATAACAATTGAAATTATTGCACACTGCCTTAGGATTTAATATTGTTACCATAAGTCGGCAGATGAAAAACTCTCTAAGTCTCAATTTGGAGTTTTAGAAAGCAGGCATTCTTTATTGCGGCGCCGGGCGCACAGGGGATCGCTCCACCTAGTGTGCGTGCCGGACTGCTCAACTATGGGAGTTATGTACAATCAGAATATACATATTCATTAGATTTCTGAGAAATGATTAGCATATTCATGTTATTTCTTGGAACTCATTAACATATGCAAAAGTCGTGAATGCATGCGCTCTTATGTTCATTGGTGGTCTTCCAGGGTCCTCTGGTGGTCGTCAATAGTCTTCCTCACTGTGTCTGCTAATTGAACTCAGTCTTTTCACCTAGTTGCAGTAGCTGATTTCAGCATAACTTCCTTATCCATTTCACCCCTGTACACAGAGCTTCAAGGATTCCTTTTATCTATGGAATGTCCAGTTTGCAGAACATTTAGCTACTTTGCTAAGAAAACTGTATGTCTCCTTAGTATTTCGGTATCAATATTACTTTGAATATGTTTTATTAACACATCTTAATGTCTCTATGCATATTGTATGGAATAAGGGAGCTTTGCTTAAAGGATGGACAATACAATGGAGCCCTCCATTCTTCCTTAGCTTTTGCTCAAACAAATGTCTGCCTGAAGTCAATTGTAGTTTAGCTTGTGGTAAGATTAAGTGTGGGGGAAAAAAAGGTCTGGATCTATAATAAGAATGATAAATAGCACCCACAAAGCACTTACTCATCATTAGTAAATTATTCTGTTAAAAATTGTGTGGTATCATTTCTCAACTATTAACAACATAGTTTGAATTCCCTATTGTTACAAATTAATTGGAACATCATTTGCAGCCAGCAGAAAAGACTGTTCTTTACCCTGTTTACCAGTGTTATACTTTGTAATCCATTCCCTCCTGTCACCATCACAGGATGATGCCACCATTTGTACTTAAGGGTGAGATCAGTGCTCTTTCAACCCATCTTAACCCTAGGTTTTTCTCCAGAAACCTTTTTTTGATTACTTGTTTCACAAACTACTCCATTTAAAATGAACTAAAGCCGATCTCAAAGCTGAGGACTTGGAAACAAGCATTGGCATTGTCCTTGTCCTACCTCCAGGGCACTCCTGCCGCAACCCTTTGGACACACCTGGGCCTCAGACTTGCAGTGCCAGCTGGTGGGTAAATGCTGAGACATGTTGGGAGTACAGGCAGACAGCAGAGAGGATGGCCATGAGGCACCTAGAAGTCATCTCTGAACTATGTGGTAGATAGAGGGGGCAGGCAATGTCTCTGGATGACGTACAACATTTGGGAACACTGCACAGAGAATAAAATTACCAATAACTTTTAATGTTTTTGTTTCTATTCTATCACTGTTCTATTACTATTCAAGCTAAAAGCTTAGATAATTCCAAAGTCTTGTCCTTGGCTATGAATGCACTTGCAACTTGCTTTGCTGTGAGCTGGAATATTTTCTAGAATTCAGTACTTATGTGTGGATTACTGTTCTGACTTTCTCCTTTTTTGTTTCAAAAAAGCCCTTGCTCCTTTACTATCTTACCAGCTTGTAAGTTTGAAATGCTTCTTACAGCAGCACTGTTTTTATTCAGCACCACCTGAGATGTGTCATGTTCCCACAGCCTGGCTGAAGGCTCAGCACTGCTTTAGCGTTACCTGTTCTCTGCTCCCTAGCAGTGGAAAGGGGCATGGGGGATCCGCACTGCCAGCCACAGGGATGTGGCTTAGGAGGTCTTTGCTGCTCCTCTGCTTTCTACTTGTTGCATCAGGAGCAAGTCCCTGTTTTTGGGACGTATACGGTAATTTGTTGACAAATAGGTAGAGAAAAACTGTTTGACTTTGTATGTTCTGGCTTTCTTTTCATGCTGGTCATGGAGAGCTTTGTGTCTTTTTTGTTTCTGACATCATGGAGCTTTTTGCTGTAGTTCTCATCTTTGTCTTCAAAATCTTCATTCCACCACCTCCTCTCCCCCAGTTCTCTTCAGCAAGTTCTGCTCTGTTCTCTCCTCTTCTTCAACAGTCCTTTTTAAAGAATAAGTGGCAGCATCAAGGAACACAAGGAACATCTGGCATGTGCAGTTCATTCACTTTTTCACCCCTTCCCCAAGGAAAGGTTTGTACATGCAGAGTAACACTTCATTTCAGGAAGGCTTTGCTTGCATTTCTTATATATGTGGTGCTGTATATGCTGTGTTCTTGGATGGAAGGAGGTTCGCTTTCTGACACTCATTAGTTTTCATGGAAGTCTATTATGCAGGCTGAGAAATCTGTCTCCCTCACATATGTGCTGTACCATGTCTTTCATCAAACCTTTCTCCTTAGAGGAAACACAGCTCTGCCTTCCCCTTCCCTGTGTCTTTCCCTCTCATTGTTTGCAGAACACTTAAGAAAGACTATGGTCAATTAAGAGGGATTACTGCTTGGAGGAGACTACAGATAAACATTTGGTATAAATCTATGTAGCTCCATGGGGTTCAGCTCATTTTGGATTTTTAAGTGGTATTCACATTTATGATGTTGGATTTATGCTGCTATCTCCCTGGATGATAGATGTGTATTGCTATGTGGTAATACAGCTGGGATGGTGGCAATGACTTGTTATAAAACTAGATGGATTATATACTTTAAAATTTATTTTTGCTGCCCTGGTTAGTGAGGTACTTTAGTATTTAATGTAGAAAGCCATGCATTATAACATTAGGCCTGCGTTACAAATGTTCTCCAAATTCCGGCATGCCAGTATCACTAGTCAGCTTTTAGTAGAAAAACTGCTTTGACCAAGCAGGATTATGGCTGTGTAATACAGCTGCAAATGCCTGAGCTGCTGGATGGTTCTCATTAAATATCTACGTTGCATCCCATACATCCATTGCCTTTAGGGAAACTGATCCTAAAGAGGAGACTTCAGGCCTATGTGGGCTATAAACGCACTTACAGAAAGCTTGACAGAATAAATATCTATAATAAGCAATCTTCCTTGGGATGTGCAATTCTTTGTTAATAGAAGAATTGAGATTAATGGAAAGTAGAGCAAGAAATGTGTAAATAACAAGAGCCGAAATGCAGCCCTCTGGTAGGTGAACAAATAAAAGGGTTGCCATGTGAGATAAGTATCAAGACATAAATTAAGCTTTGCCTGATCAAGATCTGAGTACAAGTTTGGAGCTTTTCTTTGGGCTTTTTTGTAGCTGCCTAAGTCTTGCCACTGATAGACAGGGCACTGAAATAACAGAGCTATTGATAGGAGGTTGTCCGGTTGGATGAGTGCTAAGCTAAACGTAATCCTTTTTTAAGCTACAAGAACTAGGAAATGAATTAAACTTGCTCAAACTTTTCACTTCAGGCCACCAGTGGGATTGATGTGTGAGCCATAAGTATAGACAGTTGCAAATGATGAAATTTCCCCATCTTAATGCTCTACTATTCATCAAATAATACACAATAATTGGCAGTGTAATGTGCTCTTACACTGCTGCAGCTGTGTAATGAAACATGACAGGTTAAGTGGTTTAAGTTAACTCATTTTACTCTACAATTGCAAAGGCCTGGGAGATCACATACATCCAGCTCACATGGCTCAGCTGACAAGCTGGAAGCTGGTAAATCACAGCAACTTACTGATTACTTGTGATTACCTCTACGCAGTCACCAGTAATACATCTGTCATACCAGTTGCTGTGAAAGAAGAAATAGGGTCTATTTCATTCCCCGTTTTAAAAGTATTTGAGGCTGGAATAGCACATTATTCCTTAATGTTTATAACGACCTGGGATGATGGATGTCTAGAATCGCCTCTGCTGAAATTTAGTAATTCCACCAAACAGGAATGGCCTCTTGGACCTGTGCTTTTCTCTTGAATGTTTAACAACAGAGATAGGGGAAAATATCTTAAAAATGTAAAATGCAGAAGACAGCAATGAATCATTCTGGCCTGTCTGGTAGAACAAGAATTACAGCCAGAGTGAAAGAGGGTGAAAAGTTCTAATGCATTTGACAAAGTATTTAGTACCTTTTCATTCTCATTTTCAGGACTTTTGTACCAGGGATACACTTTAGCAGGCACTGCGTATGAATGTTTGGTATTAATCCCAAAACCAGCATAGCAAATGAGGTGCAGAAGTCATCTGCTTTTATTTTATCACCAAAAGCAGCACAAAGGATCTGACTTCATTCTTGTCTTTGCGTGAGGGACAAGGATGAGCAAAGATGTGTTCTCAAATAAAATTGTACACGCTCTATTCCTGAGACTACTCAAGGTAGTCTGCTTGATCTCTGGCCTTGATTACAGCAGTTTTGGCCCATGTAGCTTCACATGGGCATTTTCTAATCCAACTTGTTTGATTATCCTGACTGCAGTATACTTAAAAATAAATTCACGTCATGCTGCTTTGTAGCCTTCCTGACAAAGCATTTCTAAAGCATTTGAATGAGTTTGAGAGAAAGCTTTTTCTTAGTTAGTTGATTGTTTATACTGCTGATGGGCACCCCTCTGTACAGAGTCCAGTAACTCCATTTGGTTCTGTCTTTCCATGTGCTTCTTCCTTTGGCTACCTCCTTGTTAGAGGCTCCCTCCCATCAGGAATTTATATGCACTGATCAGGTCATCCCTGAGCTTTCTCTTTTCAAGGCTAAAAAACCGACAGTGCTCTCAGCTGCTTCTGTTATGTCAGATGCTCCAATCCTTTCATTATCTTAGTTGCCCTTCCCTGAACACATGCCAGTAGCTCCATCTCTCTCCTGTACTAGAGAGCCTAGAACTGGACACAGCACTCCAGCTGTGGTCTCACCAGGGCTGAGGAGAGGGGAAGGATCACCTCCCTTGACCTGCTGGCAATGATCTTAATGCAGCCCTGAGTACTGTTGGCCACCTTTGCTACAACGGCACATTGCTTGCTTGTGGTTAACTTTTTGTCCACCAGGAGCCCAGCTCCTCTTCTGCAAAGCTGCTTTCCAGCCAACTGGCCCCATTGTGTATAAGGTTATTCCCTCCCAAGTGCAGGACTTTGCACTTCTGTTTGTTCAATTTCATGAGATTCCTGTTCCACCATGTCAAGGTGACTCTGGATGGCAGCACAACCCTCTGGTGTATCAGCCACTCCTCCCAATTTTGTATCATCTGCAAACTTGCTGAGGGTGCACTCTGGTCTATCACCTATGTCATTACTGAAGATGTTAAGACAGTATTGGTCCTGGTATCGACTCCTGGAGTACACTGTTAGTGACTGGCCTCCAGCTGGACTTCATGCTGCTGATCACAATTCCTTGAGCCCAGCCATTCAGTCCACCTTGCTGACTGCTTATCTGGTCTGCTCTTCATCAGCTTGTCTATGAGGATGTGCATATCCATATTATACATAGCTTAAACCTTGAGTTTCAGAGTTTGAGCTCTCGGTATGTGGTGATACTGAAACCAAATTGCTCAAGAATCAAGCCCTGTCGTGCAACAAAATGCTGCGTCTATTAAAAAACCAGCTGGGTCAGCTCCTGAGCAGGAATATCTGTTTAGACTGTGTTCATATGAAATCCACTCTTGGAAGGCAAATGTATTTAAATTATTTCAACAGCTTGTACATATGGCAAGCCGTATAGTGAGGACTTTCTTTCCAGAGGTTCTGTGCATGAATGCTTGGAAACTGAAAGTGAGTTTGAGGATTGTAGTCTACATCTGCCCAAAATTGACCAGTGAATTGTATTACACAATTATTCTTTTAAAGGCTAAAATAACCAATCACAGGCATAGCTAATAAAGAATAATCTTTCCCAAAATACATATAGTCTGAACAGACAACACCAAAAGATGAGAGCGGAATAATTTTTATTCCTGTTTTACAAGTGGGCAGCTGAAAAACAGAGATTAAGTAGGTTGCTTTCAGAGGGAGCCACTAACTGCATAATCTTTTGGATCCTCATCCAAGTCCTAATCACAAAACAACTCTTCCTTAAGGGAGTAATCAACAACTGAGAGCTGAGACAAGTGCACTGCAGTGGTAGGCAGGCTGGAGACAAGATTGGAACTAAAGCTGCTTAGAAAACAGGTTTCAACAAAATGTCTCTCACTGAGTCCCACTAAAGTGCATTGAGAGGAGAAAGAGAAGGTTTAAATAGCTTTATATAAGAAAAAACAAGTTTCTGCCTACCAGGTAGGTGTCGCAGACAACACCAAGTTGGGCGGGAGTGTTGATCTGCTGGAGGGTAGGAAGGCTCTGCAGAGGGACCTGGACAGGCTGGATCAATGGGCCCAGGCCAACTGTATGAGATTCAACAAGGCCAAGTGCTGGGTCCTGCACTTGGGCCACAACAACCCCATGCAGCGCTACAGGCTTGGGGAAGAGTGGCTGGAAAGCTGCCTGGCGGAAAAGGACCTGGGGGTGCTGGTCGACAGCCGGCTGAACATGAGCCGGCAGTGTGCCCAGGCGGCCAAGAAGGCCAATGGCATCCTGGCCTGTATCAGAACTAGGGTGGCCAGCAGGAGTAGGGAAGTGATCGTGCCCCTGTACTCGGCACTGGTGAGGCCGCACCTCGAATACTGTGTTCAGTTTTGGGCCCCTCACTACAAGAAGGCCGTTGAGGTGCTGGGGCGTGTCCAGAGAAGGGCAACAAGGCTGGTGAAGGGTCTGGAGAACAAGTCTGATGAGGAGTGGCTGAGGGAACTGGGGTTGTTTAGCCTGGAGAAAAGGAGGCTGAGGGGAGACCTCATCGCTCTCTACAACTACCTGAAAGGAGGTTGTAGCGAGGTGGGTGTCGGTCTCTTCTCCCAAGTAACTGGCAATAGGACGAGAGGAAATGGCCTCCAGTTGTGCCAGGGGAGGTTTAGATTGGCCATGAGGAAAAATGTCTTTACTGAAAGAGTGGTTAAACATTGGAACAGGCTGCCCAGGGAAGGGGGTGAGTCACCATCCCTGGAGGTATTTAAAAGACGGGTAGACGAGGCGCTTAGGGACATGGTTTAGTGGGCATGGTGGTGTTGGGTCGACGGTTAGACTCGATGATCTTAGAGGTCTCTTCCAACCTTAATGATTCTATGATTCTATACCTATTTTCAATACACTTACAATAAATCCACCATGAGAAGTCTTTCAGGTTAAATAAAAATATCTAATCATAAAGTCCCCTGAAATAAGCTTACAATGGAGTCAGCTCAGTCCATTAGATGCTGGACTAGGAACCATGAGAGTTGAGACACGGGCTTTCTTTACTACTGTAACACTCCAGTCAAGTCATTGCACTGTACCTTGCATCAGTTTCCCCATTTAGACACTGGTCACAGCAATGCTTACTTTTTTCAGATAATCTTTTTTTTTATAAATATAATTGGATTTACTCGTTCAGTTTTATCTCCCTTTACAGGGCTCTAGGTTTAAATCTGTTGACTGCAAAGAAACTTACACCAGCACAGCTGAAATTCTAAGATTGTTTTATCTATCGCATCCCTCTCCCAGCAGCTATTTACACTGAATCTTACTTATTATTAATTATTAATAATTATTAACTTATATTTGCCACTAATATCAGCTGAAAGCTTAGAACATCAGAAGCATATGAGTCAGGAGAAACACTGTCTTCCTTTTATTATATTGTTTCTTGAGTGGTTGTTTCACTTTTCAATGTAAAAAAAATTATTCTGGGATGCATTTTTGCAAATGCCTTCTACAGCATCAGATTGACTTTTCTTCCACCTTCAAAGCTATTTACTGCCAAGCATATCCACCATGCACATGATCTCAAAGAAACTGTAGAAAAACACTGAAGCATCTCAGTCTATTGTAAACTGAAGCTCTATAAATGTCATGTTAAACTACAAACCATATAAACACAGCTGGGTCAAGCTTTTCTCTCCCTTTCCCAGAGCCATTGTGAATCACAGCAGTTTACTACATCAGGATCCTTTTTTCCCCAAATCTCTTTTTCTAGTCATATTCCAACCGTATTTGTGGACGAGAAGTTGCTGTATATCATGTTATCAAACCATGAGAATGAACTCCTTAAAAAAGCAATCTTTTGATGCTTCTCATTGACTTACAGATATAAGTCAATACAGGGCTGGCAGCATTCCTACTTGACATGTTCTCATGGCTTCCATTCAATTCAGAGTTGAACAAGTCACTACTCAGAAGCATATTTTGTATAATACAGTCCTTTGAATACTGAAGAGGAACAGAGATGAAACTGAGCTGTTTAAACTTTATCAGTAGGAACCTATATGCAAATTCTATACAGGACTACATTGTCAGACAACAAACAAAATGAGCTCAAGTAACCAGAAATATGGATGTTGTTTAGAACATAAATTTTGACTAGCAGCAGATGGACATTCATTACCTACCTTTACAGATTACTCCATCTTCCTCCATACCCTGCACTGGAACCATGGATATGAATATCACGACCTGTGTACCAGAATTGTTTCACGAAGCCCTTTCATGCCTCTTGGAAGGCAAATGAACAGGGCATTTCTGTGATGCTGTCTGAAGAATGAGGATCCAGGCTAAGCAACATCTGATTCATATACCTCTTTTTAGGGGGTAGTTCTAGTTTAGGGTTTTTTATCTGGTTGTTAACTTCAAACAGCGTCTATCAGAATTTTGCGTAAAGCATTTCAGCTACAACATAAAGACTGTAGTCAAAACCAGCATATACTTTTTGTCCTTCTGGGAACAATGAATTAGCTAGTGGGTTACAATTCAGTGAGTAAAGGAAGTCCTAACAGAAAGCTTTTTCCATTTTTAATTACAACATTATGGACCTAATTCATCATTTTGTTAGAAAACTTTTACCCTGGTCTGACTGCAGTGGAATTTGGCACACTGATCAGTACAGGAGCCTGGTTGTGTTGTACTTCACATTCATGTAAAACCACAGCTATTGCACCGAAGTTCAGCTGAGTCTCAAGGGTATTAAACTGGCTCCATGAAGTGATATTTCAGGACTCTAGATTTAGAGAGGTATTCCAAGCCCTAATAAAATCTTTGTGAGGAAAGAGCCTACTCCTCAGCCATTACAGAGAGATCCTTCTCAAACCTCAAATATTAATCAAGTTGCATGTCATTAAAATTCACTCTTGCTTGCAAACCTAGAAAGCTAAATTTTATTTACCTGGTAAAATTAAATTAAAAGGGCTCCATTATACAATTAATCAAGAGCAACCTGAGGACAAAGGTGAGGGATTACACCCACTGCTTAGGGAGGCCTGCTTCCTCACATCAGCCAGGGAAAGGGTCATTGCATTGACCCACATCATGCCAACACAGTAA
Source organism: Pygoscelis adeliae (assembly GCF_000699105.1). Taxonomy (NCBI): domain Eukaryota; kingdom Metazoa; phylum Chordata; class Aves; order Sphenisciformes; family Spheniscidae; genus Pygoscelis; species Pygoscelis adeliae. The sequence continues at coordinate 483,895 of NW_008824770.1, forward strand.
AGTTACTTTTGCATGAAGTCAGTTAACAGAAACTGCAGCCTAAGGAATGTAGCCAGTTCACAGGCCAGGAAGATTAACCCCATCCCCTGTCATCTTTGCTTAGTTCTTCATCAAAAAACATGTTACTTTGGTTATAGATAGATCTAACCACTCTGAATTACCAAAGATACTTTCTCTTCTTCCTCTTCTACACCAGTGTGACTCCTCATTATAATTGATGTTTAGAACAAGCCCCTCAACCAACAGTGGATTCACTGAAGTAGGACAATATTACCATTTTGTAAGTGAAGAAACGTGAGACCAACCTACATTGACCTGCCTGGTACAAATGATCTGTCACAAGGGGTAGTTCTGAGAAGGCTGCAGCAAATGGTGGTTGCTTTTATTAGGGACATCTACACTATCACGTAAGCCCAGGACTTTCATAAAAAGAAGTACTTCTTAGTGGTTCTTAACAGTATGAGATGAAAGTTCAAGCAGATAACTGTAGATAGTAAGACATCTCCTCAGCAAAGAAAACAATAACTTCTGTGTAACAAAGGGGCCTTTCATTTTAACCCCTGGCTCCTCCAAACTGCAGATGTTTCAGCATTCTGCAATTGTTCGGGGTTTACTGCAGTGATAAGACCTTATACATGATTTCTGAGGGGAATGCAAGAAGGACCGGTTCTTCTGTTCGTAAGAAATTTACCTCAATGGAGCCATGCCAATTTATATTAAATGATGGTGTGGCCCTGATTTCTTATGTAGAAAGTTATTTTTCCCTTCCTGATATTTCCACTGTTTGACCTTTCAGGTTTGCACAAAATTAATTGTCACCAGATGATAAAATAAGTTCCAAGTTCTCATCTTTCTAACTGAGCCTTCGTATTTCCTTATGGACACATGAAAGATTTCTAATTTAAGGAGATCAATGGCTCAGTGAGTCATGCTGCTCCGATCTGTGCACAGATGGGACCCCCACTCAGCATGTAAGTCTGTTCCTGTGCTGAGTGAATGTAGGATGGGGCTTATCTCCATCACTTTGGTCCCTTTTTAACAAAGTGGTTTGCAGAGCTCTTCTGGAGATTCATAATCTACATGCTTTATTAGGACTTTATTAGGAAAGGAGGAAGACAGACCCTGAAAATGAATCCTAAGGCCATGTTAATAGGTGTGTAGATTTTAAGATCAGACGTGAATGCCCCTTGTTGCAGCAACAAAGGACAGAAATACTTCTCCAGGAAGCCAAAGACATATCAAAGAGATTTCAGAACTGCACAACCGTACCAGGCATCCGTGTGGCCTTTGTGCAGCAGATCTGGTGAAATGTGAATCTCCTACTGCCTTGAATTATTCTGGGAAGAGTTTGAGAGAGAGAAATGTCATAAGAGGTATTTAACTTCCTGCTTCAGTGAGGAGTTTTCTCCCTGGATAAATGGGAAATTTCTCTCTTTTATCTACAGCCTTCTGATATAAATACAATGCAGTAGTGATTGAAAGTTATTTACCATTAGATGGAAGTTTCCATTGCCAGGATAGCTCGGATTTCCAGACACTGCCCATGACAATCTGTTACTAATACCAGCCCCAGAACAGCCACTTCTGAAGCCTGTAGTAGCTGACCAGTAACCTCTCTGAATAGATTTTTTGGTTTCAGTGCCACTCTCAAATGGACAAATGTCCTTATCATAACAACAGTACTACAGCTGCTTCCCTTGTGGTTAATCTCTGCAGACCAGCTGATGCATATGACTGAGCGGTAGAGGTGGTTAAAGATCCTGCCAGATCATGTCTGTAGTACAGTGACTGGATAGAAGGAAAAACTTTTCCATTGTTTCTCATTCCAACTTATCCTCACTTTCACAATATTTTACAATGCTGTATCTCTGTACTTCCCTATTTTCCAACTGTGTCAGTTCTCCACCACTCTTCCAAACCTTGATCACCTGTTTTATCAACTTTTTTTTTAACCATCTCTGCATTCTCTTCCAGATCTCCCATATTCGTGGAATGTTTTTTTTTAAATTAATTCACAAAGGCATTACTCCCCTATTCTTTCAGCTCCTACCTCAATGGCTACACCCACCAAGATATCTGCAGGAAATTACAAGCTAATAATGGCTATGCAGATAACTAGTGAGGATCATCAAAGGCTTTTAAAATGGATTTTATGTTTTATTTGTCTTTTTCACCCTTTGGATTACCATCTTGACTGGCAGATGTCACCACCATGTTTTTTAGTGTTATTAAACACTGTAATGTTCTCTACATGGAGCTGGGCTTGCAAGTTGCCCATAAATTTTAGCCCGTGCAGTGGACCGGAGAGATGGAGCACAGCAGATTATGGAGGGTTATTTCCAGTACACCCACAGCTGAGCATGTAAAGAAGGTTTGGACTTCAGATCCTGGAGGGTTCCATACATTTCACGGCCTTTTGGGACTTCAGGCCCCATCCTCCCCAAACATGAGTTTCACACAGCCCTGGAAAGCCAGGGCTACAGGCAAGGTTTGTTCTCACAGAGCCATCAATCCAAACTGACTCTGGAGGCTTCTATGAATTACTCCAGAATTGCCCACAAGGTAACATAGAGCAAGAAAATTGGCATTGTTGCTTAAACAAAGACGTAGGAATTTACATTGATGTCTTCTCTTGCACTTCCTTTTGGGAACTCTGTAATTATACTGAGGTTAAGTTTGTTTATGGTAACATCCTTTAAATCCAGACCAGCTCCCCTGACTCCAGTGGAGTTAATGTGGATTTACACAAGTGTAAGCAAGGATGAGATCTGGTCCTAATTTAGGACACATCTGCCAGCACAGATGGAGCTGAGAGAGTTTATTGTCATGTTCATTTTCTACCTCTGTTTGAGATTCTTCTGAGCATGGAAGAAACCCAAAAATTTTAAAATCTCGCAACACAGGCAATGTTATCCCCCCGTATTGTGGCTGGTGAATTCCACCAGAGCACAAGATGGCCTTGTACTCAACTACATCATGATGGCTTAAAAAAATAGCCTCACAAAAAATAATGGCTAAAATTGTCATCCTGTAACCACTTTGAAAAGTGATTAACTTTCTGTGATGAGCAGCTCTATTGACATACTCCTGGCTGTTGTAAAACTAATCACCTGAGTAACAGTTTGCATGACCGTAGCCCAAGGAGCGGTTTGGCACACTCTTCATCCAGGCAAGACTCCAAGAAGGTCATGCAGAGTTTTGCCTGAGTAATAAGTGCTGAATTTATTGCTTGATGGCTGTGAATCTAAAAAAAATATTTGCTACCTTTAAATCAAAAATTTTGTTGTGATTCTGGGCGTTAATCTGTTGATTTTTAAAATTTATATTCTTTTCTGTTGTTTGTTTTGATGCTTTAGAAAGTGAATGAGGGAGCAGCTCTTTCTTATAAAACTTGGAAGAGTATTCTGTAGCATATGCAAGTGGCTTGCATGCCATGAAATAGAATACTTCTTTTTCTCTGCTATACAATATGTCCTAGTGTCTATTTTTTTTTTTTAATTAGGCAAATAATGTGTCTATTTTCTATCTTAAGGAAAAAAAAGCCACTGCTTATTGCTCTGGAAGGGTTACCTGTCTAAAGAATTCAGGATCTGATTTTACAGGAATCACTGTTTGGAGAAAGTATTGATTCTATGATGGAGAAAGAGATCTTGTTGTTCTCAAGCTCTGCTTTTACTGTGGAGTCAGAAACCTTACAGGTTTTGTGCATTATTATATTGCTTTAAGGGATAAAAACACTCTTGAGCAGATCAGTACCAAGTTTGTACAACTAACTCCCCTAGTGTAAATGTTAAAAATCAGATTCCTAGGAGTAAAAGACAGAAGGGTAAGATCTTTTCTGGCTTAATCTGATTTACCTGAGTGTTCATGCCTGCACAGGCTTAGAGTGCATTGTAGAGTGAGAAAGTGTAATACAACTCATTCTTATTGTATAGCAATGCAAACCTAGGGTAACTCCTGTATTCAATATTCTCCCTCAAAAGTGGTGTGAGAAAAAAGTCAAACCAAACACACTGAAGATGACATGCAGAATTTGAAACAAAATGAGACACATATGGGGAGGAAATTGCATTATAATCATTTGATTACATATTTCAAACAGATTTCTGGGGCCCATGGCATATCCATAAAGGAGATGGTTTTGGTAATGTAACTGTAGTGATATTAGTGTAAATCCAGAGTTGCTGCAGTGACATCATGTTAGCCCCATTAATTCTGTAAAATCTTGCTGATACTTATTTTTTCCCCTCAGCCTATTTTAAGTGGGTGATTAATAATTTTGTAATCTGAGCTCTTATGTAATAGGCCATTCGTAATAGCAATTACTCATCAAGAATATTCTCAGCTGAACAATTCGGTACAACAGGTCAGATTCAGATTTCCCAGTGGTTTGCTCTTCATGTAGTTGCCCTGAATCACATTAGGGTTAACTAGCAGCAGAAGGCTTATGTTTTTCAAGATGTAACCCAGGAAACACAATTCAGAAGGCAATTGTAACCTCTGTTAAGGCTGCCCAAATTTAGAGCTCTGAATCAGAACCATCCATGATGCAGACAGGATGCAGGGTTCAGGTATTCAGTTCCGAATTTTCCCTAC
>NW_008824770.1:488518-507505 GCF_000699105.1 Pygoscelis adeliae
GAAGAAGGTAAAGAACAAAGCCACCTATCAATGACACAGGTGGGAAAAAACTCTCTTTACACTCAGCACTGCTGAGAGCTACACTGGTGCCCAATATCAGGTGGAAATCAAAGCTGCAACACCCTTCCTCACCTGGGAGCAGATAATAGCTGGGGGGGAGGGGGTTGGTGACACCTGAGCAGGAGGGGCAATAAGCATATAGGGAGGTGCTGAGGGGGTAGGCAGCTCCTAACCACAGGGACCTTCTGGAAAGGAGCAGGTGTGGCTGACTTCAGGGAGGGAGTGGATGTGGGAGCTCTTCAGTGGGGGCTGCCTCCCAGCATTGTTTTTCCTTTCATGGCAGGTTTCTGGAGGGCTCAAGCATGAGCAGCCATTGGGTTCTATTAGCCTTTTTCTGCTTGGGACAGCTGTGTGCAGGTAAAAGGCATCTATCTGCAGTCTCTTCTTTTTTGTTGCTCCTCTCTTTGTGTCTCTTCCCTTTCTGTTTCTCTTACGTTTTCTTGTTTTGTCCTGGGTGTTGACTTTCTGATCCAGGATCTGTGTTGGGAGGGGGTTTAGGGCTTCAAACATACGTTCTGCCGGAAGATTGTTAAAGTATCTCTACTGTAGCTAGGCTGGGAAGGAGGAGGAGCTGCTGAATCTCTCTCTTTGTTCGTAGTTAATCTTCCCCAGGAGACTGGAGATGGGATGAGCTTGTGCGGGGAGGAGGGAAGTGTCTGATATAAACTTTATTCTAATACCACTTGCCCTCTCCAGGGCCTCTCCCAGACAGCTTTCCTCTCTGCTAAATCTCTCACTCTGTGTGTTAACAAGCCTGATCTTAAAAACCTTATTAAGACTCCTTGCTGCTAAAGGATTCAAGAACTGACTGTGCTGCTTCTGGTGCTGCCACTGGAGGGGGCAGGCTGTACGTGGGACCCTAAAGACAGAGGTTCAAGTCTCTTCTATAATGAGGCTTTGTCTTTGTCCTTCTGAGATGATGCGACCAGTATGTTTGAGGAGCAACATCTCTTACCTCCCTCCCCAAATCCTTGTGGTTCCTATTTTGCATTAAAGCAAAACCCCTACCTCTCAAACTTTCACAGGGCAAGTAGGCTGTTTCCTGCTCAGCAGCAGTTCATATCCCCTTTTTATGTTTTAATGTTGTTTGTTGGCACTGCCAGGTCCTCCCTTTTGAGTCAGAGCTTGCAGAGAGAGGAGAAAGATTTTTTTTCATATGCTTTTTTGGTAACTTTCTCTTCTAGATCAAAGCCTGAAACCTCAGATTGCAGCGCCTCAGCTTGCTACAAACAATCCAACTCTCACTACAGTTGCTCTAGAAAAACCTTTCTGTATGCTTGACAGCTCACTGCGTCCAAATAAATCTTATGTCATCTACTTGTACACAATGAAAGAATCAGGTGAGTATCCAGCATTACGCTTCTCTGGAAGATAACTACATGATGTGACTGTTGCATGCAATTCTTCACAATTTGATGGGAGTGGGTCTGAATGGGGGAAAAATCTGTAGCTGTAAGCTACATACAAGCTGAGCCTCTGGTCTCAGTTTTCTCCAGGTCATTATTATAAAATACAATATAAATAACTGTAGTATTTCAGTGGGGCTGATTAACGATAGCAAGCCTTAGTACTGTTAGACTCCCACTAGGTGTGGAGCAGCACTAGCAGCTATAAACATTTGCCCGAATCTTGCTAATAAAACCAAGTGGTCCACACCTTATCTTTGTCTAAACACAAATGCCTTGTATAAAAGCCTGGATTCTCCTAAGTAAGCCTGCTGAAACTGGGTAACTGCTGCTGTTTGCTTCATAGTTAGGGTAGTCAGCCCTTGCAAGGACTACTTTTTTTTTAAGACAAAGGCAAGTCATGCTAGACTTGTGGTCAAAGATGCCTGGCCCATGAGTTCATTCATAAAATGATTTTCATAACTGCTTGGCAATGAAACACTGCTGGCAGTGACCAAGACCTGCCTTCTCTGTTCCCTGCTGCTCTGGCAGACTGTTTGGAATGCCAGCTAGAGCTACTCTGTAAGCTGACAGAAATAAATGGCTTCCTTATATCATGCCTTCTCCCCTGAAGGCTGTATGCAGCCTCCTTTTCTAAGAGGCACAGAGAAGAAATCTTGAGGGGGACAGTAGAGAAATTGGCCAACAGACAAAATGGTCTAAAACTTCTGCTGCTGATTATTGCTGCTTTGGACAAGGTGGAAGGAGGGGGCCTTGGATGGGTAGAAGCTGTAACCAGAGACACCATCCCATACAGCTAACATAGACAATTGTGAATGCACAGCCTTATGAGACATGTCCCGTGACTGAAGTGCATGTCTTTATATGTCTAAAACAGACTATAAGTGCATTATAGTTATCTAAAAGGCTACTGATACCTAGTTATACCTGCAAATATGCAAACATGATGTTTTGTGTTAGAAATTACATCAACCATCATGTCTTCTGCAGATTCTGTGCTAAAAGCTTCCTACACAGATGGGTGAATCTCTACAAAAGGGGTTATATACGGAGAAATCGCTTCTGCTGCTTTTAAGGCAAGCAGATGCAAACTTGTTACTTGGCAGACTGGAAGGAATTTTGTTTGGATTTGTCTCTGGTCTGCAGAGAAGCACATTGGCTCACCCTTGGATGCCTCCTGGAGCAGGGAGAAGGAAAATTTAAGAGAACTTAACTTTCTCAACACCTTATGTTTCAGCTCTGCTGGTAAGGAAATGTGTCAGCACACTACAAAGCTGAGGGTCCAGCAAATTTCTGAAGAAGTAGCGTAACTTTTAGCTCTATTCTTGTTAATGTTGCTATCAGGCTTGATCTACTTAGTAAAGTTTAAAAAAACAAACAAACAAAACCCAAGAAAAAAACCCACACAAAAGGAACTTGCTTAGGCATCAGCTCTGACTTGCTCACCAGAGCCAGGCTAAGAGTTACTGAAACGGAGAGTGGGAGAGCAGGAGGACCTAGCTGTGAGAAGTATTATAATTTGGGGAAGCAAGACGAAGAATAGAGCATGTCTTAGCTAGTATTTGCTTTCATGTTATTGGCCCCTATTGAAGAGAGGGGTATCAGAGCTCAACTAACGTGAGCACTAACCCTTAAGTTGTATTTCTAACCTGTGCTAGAAACTTTTCCCTTTTAAAACAGGTTTAATTTTGCATGGGATCATAGCTAAAAACTTCTCATGACCAAGCAATTGCAAGAACTCTGCTCAGGGAGCACAGCAGAACGTTTCCAAACTGAAGTAGTTCCCAATGTACTGCAGCTTTGGAAAAACTGGCATTCCTTTGCTGCTGGCAGCACTGAACAGCTGGAGGGGGCTCCCCAAAAAAATTTAAGCTGCAGTTGCAGAACTTGTGGGCATCTCTTGGGACTTGTGCCTTGGCTTTGCAGCAGGAAAGGTTTGAGAGCTGCAACTGAGCTTCCAAACTATGCTGTAGGGCTGGGTGCAGATTCACACTTTGCTTGAAGCTGTGAGGACTTTCAGACTTTGAGGCATGCTGTCTGGAAGCAGTGACATGCCTGGCTGGCCAGAAAGGTAGATACTGCATCTGTTCATGCAGCCCCTACACACTGGTCTGCATACTGCATGGTTCTGGGAGGTCCAGCTGCTGCGGGGCCAGAGGTCTAAGGGTTTCTGCTCCAGGAGGTGGGAGAATTGTGACTCTATAGGAACTCTGCCTTGGCTATAGTATCAAATCTGAAATGGCAGGATTTACTGGATGTTTATTGGAGCCATGTGTGGCAGGGGGGAAGAGCAGCCTTTGCCACCCTCCTCCCTACTCCATCAGATTCTCTTTGGAAAAGAGGAATTTTGGGAGGGTGGCTACTAAAAAGTATTGCTCTGAGATATGCTGTGGGTCCTTCACAGTTTCTGAAGGACAAGTGTAAAGAGCTTCATCAACAAACAAGAAGGAAGGGGTAGGATCACTAACAGCCAAAATGGTAGCAGATTTTTGGTTTCCCTTTCGAGTGTTTTGGGGTAGAAGAGCAAGTTGCCGAGTAAATACAGGGTGAATGGAAAGGGCTGAACTAGTTCTAACAGCCTCGTTAAAAAGCATCTCTCCTGCAGCAAGTGCAATAAGCTCCCTGGTGACTGACAACAACAGCAAACCACTCGACAGCACCTTCCAACAAACAAGTGGAGGGCAGCTCGGACCTTACAAGGCTGCCTTGTTCAATGTACCCAATTGTGCATCACCTCCCAAACTTGCTGATGTTGACATCTCGTCAACAAAGTTTCTGATGTCCTGAAACAATACCTCTTCAGAGTTGGGGATGATGGGACTTGTTTGGATGACCCAAACTTCCTAGCTGTCTGTAACCCACCTCTTGCACCAGACACAACATACAGGTATAATTCTTATTTCTTACAAGGTGATTGCTGCTTTTAAAACACAATAGGAAGCAACATTGAGTCTGTAATGTTCCTTTGTAATGGTATGATGTGAATTACCAGTCCCTAACTGAAATGCTCTATTGCAAGGGTAGTTATGAAGATGGCTTTACTTTGGTTTAGCACCCTGCAGATGGTCCTCTATGGTGCCCTAGCAGTGGTGAGCTCTGTCAGGTTAAATTCATGGATTGGTAGGAAGATTCATGTGTGAACTGCTAGATCTTATACCTATGTTGGAGTAGGTAATCCAGTGACAGCATCTGATTAGAAATTGCTGGTAGAAAAGGATTTTGATTGGAAAATGATGTTGAGATTATTCACCATGTATTTTGTGTTAGATCATTCTGCCAAATTGCAGGTATGGATCTGGCTCTGCTTGCTTTGTTTTGATGGGATTTTGAAGAGCCAAAGTTCTCCTTGGTCTCCAGCTCCAGGAAGCCTCTAATGTTACTGGAGACTTCACAGTGAGGGCCAGGTGGCTTGCAGACTTGTCTGACCCCTGTTGTTGAGGAAGCTGGCCATCTGGGGAATTTGGGCACCCTGACAGCTGTTACCTGAAACACTTGTTTTGCTGTTGCCAGCCATTTAAAAGCTGTAGTAAAAATGGCAGTCACATGGAGCCAACTGCTGTGGAGACCTAATATGCTTCTGAAAAAAAATACTGTGGGCTCTTAGTTTTGCAAAAACTGTCTTGCCTCTTCTGTCTCTTCAGGACATTTCTGAAAACTCAAACTATTGTGGAATGGAAACTCAATTTCTTTGCCAAATCTGATGTTGGCCTGTCTATTCAATACTCTCCTCTAGCAGGGAAAGTGCCAAAGATCTCTATTGTTGGACAAAATCTTCAACTTCCATATGGAAATCAAAACCATTTGCTGTCCTAAATAATGAGGCTCTTCACAACAGGGAATAGCAAGCTGGGAAAAACTGTTGTTGGAAAGCTATCATCTGCCAAGGCTCACAAGAATGAATTGCAAACTGTGCATGACATAGCACAGAATGCTTATCCATGATTAATTCTATTTGCTCTTTATAAGGTCTCTGGAAATAGTCAGTTACCTTTGACAGTCTCCATCTAACGCTTTCACAAAACCTGAACTCTGACCAGCTAATCCAGTAGCTTAAAAATACTAGTAAGGAAGCTCAAATTTGAAATACCTAATTTAACACTTTTTCCCCACAGGTTTAAATATGTGTTGCTAGATAGCACTGAAGGGATCATGAAAGACCAAACTCTCTGGTCTGATCCAATCAAAACCAGAAAAGGTAAGTCTGTGGCTTGGCTCAGGTCTTCTGAGTAGCTGTGCTTGCTTTAGGACACTATTGCTCTATGAGCAACACCTAGTTCTTTCCGACAGTTTTAACAATTTTGTCAGCCTTTCAGTATTGGAGTAGCAGACTTAAATATGGAATAATTCTCTACTTCTTTTGTGTACTTCAAAACAATTCTTTTAGTAAAGATAAAGTTTGTACATGTGGTTTCAGATTTTATGCATATCATAGTATCTGGTGCTGCTGACATTTCTTAGTAATACAGATACTTGTCATACTGGCTAACCTGCTGAGGAAAGCTTATAAATTCTAAATGCTGACATTGGGTCTTAAACCTGTTTCCCATAAATCATCTAAGACTTCAGGTATAGACATAATCAGTTTGCCTCTCCTAAATCACCAGCCTTCTCCTATTTGGTGGGTGTGTTCATGGTCAAAGTTAGATTATAGGAACATACTTTCCATGCTTTTCTAGTTAAACTTCCCTTGAAAATTAATACCTGGCCTGGTCGAAGGAGTGGAGACATGATTGTCATTACATCGATCCTAAGCGTTCTTGTGTTCTTTCTGCTTGCTGGCTTTCTTGCTTCTGTGTCCTCTGCTGTCATGTAAGTACTGCTACACCTTACAACTTCCAGTAAGAGTACCTAAACCCTCAGTCATCAGCCTTCTTCCCTATGGCTCCAAGCCACTGTTGCTGGCCTTGTTTGAGATGACAGACCAGATGGTGTCCTCCAAATTTTGAAGTTGGTAATGGGAAAAGACTACTTTATCATAATCTTCCCTAAGATCAGCAGCTCTTGTAATTATTACAGATCCTTAGGCTTACTAGCTGCCAGACTTTAGTAAGGACCACTGGAAAAAAACAGTAGAGTTGCACATACTTAAAGCCTGTATATTCTTTCTTACATATTGCACCTTTCCATCTATTCAGGAGTTTGGAAACTGTCTTAAGGAGTGCAGGCATTTATAAAGATTACATAATGTCCTAATTAATGCCTTGATTTTAATTTATTTGCCTCCTCCCCAGGAAAAATAAGTTATCCCTTTCAATTAATAAGTGAGGCTTTGCTGGAGCTGTATAACTCAACTAGTCTATGCATGTTCCCTAGTCTTCTATGCCCCCTGCCCTGGGAAATCAATGAGGCTTGACTGATTCCTAAACTGAACTTTTGGAGGGAATGAACTAAATTTTAGAAAGGGTGGGTATCAGGGCTGCTAACACCCATTTCTTTCATTAACTTGAAAATGATGCAAGTGCTCTGCATTCAGTCAGCTCTGCCAGGCTCTCCTGGATTAAAGATGGGGAAAACAAAAACTGCATTGCAAATGGTTATTTTAAAAAAATCTATCGGCTTCTCTGATGCTAAGTGATTTAAGTAAGCAATCAGCCTTTGCAAAATGTTGTGACAGTAGGCTCCACTCAGGCTCTACTGGAACTTAATAAAGCCTTTCTCTTGCCCACCAGGGGATCAGAAGATTCTTCTGCAGAGACAAGGTGTGTGTCTGGGACTACTCAACAGAGTGAACCGAGACCACAGTTAAGCTCTGAGTGAACAAACTGACTCAAGTCAAGGGTGGAAATGCAACAGAACTGCTACGTGTGCTAGACCTACAGGACTGTCTCTTCTACTCAACACTAGTCCAAAACAAGCTACAGAACATAACACAAGTGAATATGAATGGCATAGATGAAATAAGGACAACTTTTTTGAAATCTTGCAGTACATGATATCTTGTCCTAATGAGATTTGATTTAGTTAATTGCTTTGTACAGCACATCAAATGCCTGGACTGAAGAAAGAATCTTCACGAGATCCTTCAATTTCAGTGGTGTGATCAGAGGTTGTCTAGCACATACATCTCATCTGGAGTAAGCATTACTGCAGACCTCTCATCTGCTTCTCATGATCAGATGAACATGATGTCTCAACCTCTCTCTGTAGTAACTGATGAGGAATAAAGGAAAACAGGCTGCTTTAGAAAAAGATGTTCTTAGAGAAAACTAGGGATTAAAAGGTAGACAACACGGAGCTACTGCTGCTTACTCAGGATTTTAGTGACTATATGTGTCCCTTTTTTCCTCTCCTTCCCTAAAAGAAAGCAAGCAAGTTCCAATTGCCCTGTATGTAGCAGAGTAATTCTGATCTCAAATACTTAAATATCCTCAAACAGCTTTGCCAGGGATGAATGGTAACAAAATTGCTTCAAAGAAGGTGTGTCCTTTCAGAGCTCTATATAATTTGTTGGTGGGCTAGTGAAGGGGAGATATTGCTTTAGTGGGACACGTGAGTATATTCACTGTTGTCAGGCTTAGCTTCATTCCCGACCTTTACCTTAGGCAGCTGCAAGCCAGCAATCTTCACATCTTAGTATCTAGACTGGTGGGGTTTTCTGAGCTAATTCTCTTCTTTCATTTCGTGATCTCGGTGACTAGAAATAAATCTTTGCCCCAGGTTTGAGTTATGTACTGCTTTTTTCCATTGATGCCAACTTCTATATACAGTTTTGTCTCTACAAAAGACTTGAAGATCCAACTTCAAAGCCCTACCTTATACCTCTTGAGTATGTAGAAACACCTGTCCTATTGTAGCAAGCACTTACTTGTGATAAGCACAGAGCTGTCACTGGTTATTATTGATGTTTTCCTAGTTTATCAGTAAATTTGTTAAACTGTTTCAGATTATAAATAAGGATTCTGTTTTGATATAGGTAGTTCACGATCACTGTCATGACTGGATGATCTTGCACTGATACTTATTTCAGGGAGTGGGACTTATTCTCTTCAGATTATTAAAATTAAAAAGTTTTGTGTAAAGTCAAACATTGCCAGGATGGAGTGTTGAGAATTGTAGCTTGGTGATTGCAAAATTTGCCATTTAAACTTGAGTTAGGCCCTAGAGATTTTTACACGAGCTTCCGGAGCCTGGGTATTCTAACTACAGCATGTTAAAGCTTGCCTGCTCCATCTTGGTTTCAGCTACACAAGGGCTGGCAAGGAGAAGGGAGAAAGCACTTTAAGGGAGAGATGGGTGCTGTGTCTTCTGACTAGAAATGGATGCTGAAGTACCTGGAATTACATTTTTCTGGGTTTTGGCTATTGGTGCCTTCCCTGTATTTTTCTGCCATACAGGCTGCTCCAAACACCGTTCTGAGGTGCCTTCTCATTCATGTATTAGGTACTAACTTGGAAGCAATGGATATTTGAAAAAAAGGAGTACGAATTGTAGGTGTGCAATGCTGAACGTTAGAGTACGTGAGAGATCCTTGGAGTGTTTGCCTCCTTTATAAAGCCAAAGTAGTACTTCACTGCTATAGAGGGCTCTAACTCCTTGCTCTGGACCCAGTGGAAAAACAGGCTATCTAACAGTAGGATCAGTAAAATTAATAAAGCCAAATAAGTATCCTTTCAACTGCAGACAGTCAATACACTGTATTGGATGCCATATCAGTTAATTCTACTACTGGAATAAGTTCTCCATTTTGTTTAAAGGAGTTGCTTGAGACTGTATGTCAGCACGTACAGCTATCATTTAAAATACAGCACTAGAATAATCCGATCTGTTTTCTGCCAGTATCTATGAAAACATTCACATCAAGCAGTTTGTCTCTCACTCCACAGATAACTAATTTTAGTCAGTTTAATCCTGCTAATGGGCCTAGTTGAATAGCTTGTATTTCTTCTTGTGCTTCTCTTACGTCTTTCATTTAAAAGATCTTCACTTTATTTCTTTGTGGAAAAATTCAGAATGGATTATTTTTAGGTTTTATTTTTCCTCCACACAAACGAAGCAGAATTAACTGTCTCAGTTGTTCCTATATTGCTATGCATACAAGCTTTGGGTTTTTTCACTTTAGCTTTTCAAAACTTCCCCAGTGTTCACAAACTTTGTGTGAAAAAGAATTCTGCCTTTCACCAGCTTCAGATCTTAGGACATTTCTTTCTCAAGGAACATGGGAAGGAAGAGAAACTCTAATGTATTATTTTTGTCAGAATTCCCTATTGAAATTTTGACATTGAAAATGACAACTCAAACTACTTTTTCTATGCAACCCTGCTTTTAGACAGGGAGAACTACGCTTGGAGCAGCTTCAGCTTTCCCAAGATCTTGCCTGTCAGTACCCATTCATTATGCTGTGAACTGTATTTCAGGACTATGCCTGGTCAAAACAACAGTCATGATAAATACCAGAACAGGGTCACAACTACTTTTGCCTCTCCATATGGTATTTCCATTGATCTAAATACTGACTTCTTTCTGCTCTGCTTTTGACTCCTCACTGAAGAAAGGGTATGGAAATTCCTGTTTGAAGCCTATCAGGTACGTCCTGATTCTTATCCTGGTCATGCAGAAGAAATATAAGGTATCAATGATTAATGGCATTTCTTTAGTACATAGACTTAAGAAACAGAAAGGATGTGGGCCACTGCTTAATTTTTGAAGGAATGGGGGTGCAAAAAGACTACATTTGGCTCTTTCAGGAGTTGTTGCCAACCTTGTCTGTATTTTTGCTCAGATATGTCTTTCACAGTCAGCCTGCCACACTGAAGGAAGGAATATGTATGGACAAAACAAAGTTCCTGAGCCTTATGTATTTACATTAAAAGCATCAACAGACATGAGACAAAACTGAACAGTGATATTTGCTAGGTGTTTTCTATGTATTGTTCATCTATTCCTAGCTGTTGCTTTGGGCACTGAAGGATAGTTATCACTTCTTCAATGACCCTGCAAAATGTATTGAAAATGCTGACTGCAAGTGCTGCTATGTGGTAGAAAATAAAGATAAAAATCACATCTATGGAGAGAGTCCAGGAGCCACTACTGAAGTCCTGCTTACATTTAAGACTTCAAGATTGTGCTTAGGTTTTATCAATGTTACACGTGATGGTTGTGAACAAGTTGAACTTGAGATCTCTTTTCAAGAGAAGCTCTAAGAAGACTTTGACCTATGCCTGCTGGTCTGCACTGAGATGAATGTAACCCTAATAGTATTAAGTTGCCAGAAGTATAGTTGTATACTCCATTTCTGATATCTTTTACTTGGGTCCTGGTATTTCTCTGGGCAGAAAGTAATAAATACAAACTGTGCTGTGGAAAAACTAGTGCTGGGATGAGGTTATTTTACATAGAATCATAGAATCATTAAGGTTGGAAAAGACCTCTAAGATCATCAAGTCCAACTGTCAACCCAACACCACCATGCCCACTAAACCACGTCCCTAAGCGCCTCGTCTACCCATCTTTTAAATACCTCCAGGGATGGTGACTCAACCACTTCCCTGGGCAGCCTGTTCCAATGTTTAACCACTCCTTCAGTAAAGAAATTTTTCCTCGTGTCCAATTTTCACCTGTGGTCTAGGTTAAGATTCAAATGCCTGGTCTCCAGGACTGAAAAACATTTGATTCTCTTTGCATCACTCATTCCAGCATGCTCTCAGCTGAGGCCCTGGCAGAAATGCTGCTTTAGGCCTGTTTAGCAGATGGACTGACTGCACTAAGATTCAGTACAGTTGAACACTGAAGTTGTCCGCTAGCAGCTATGTGACCCAACTTGTCTGTGGAGCTGCCTGATCTTGGATGTGGAAGGTAAGTGGGAAAAAGAGTGAGAGCTAGACAAGATTTGTGTGGTTTTAAGCACTCCCTTGCTTGTGTGGTTTGTTTGGTCCTAGGGCTGCCTGCTGCTAAAACATGGCTATGTGAGTCTTGAGTTAACTAAAAGACTCCTTTCTGTGCCAACTGTAATAACTTTTGTGAGGTGTTTATAAGCATATTTTTAAACTGTAGTATACCAAATAAAAATAATTTTTTCATGGGGGATAAATGAGCACAAAGATGGTAAAGATGTGAATATGGAGAGATGTTATGTTGCATTTCTTGAACATGGTGTGTTCATGAAGATAATTCCCTCTGCATCTTCAAACAAGTCTTTTCTGCTCTACTTTCACCAGGACAAATGCATAATTAACCAGAATTAATACAGGGGCAGGGTGAGGGAAGAGGTCATTTCCTTCAGAACTACTTGTCTTTTATTCAGTAAGTGATTCTGCAGATTATTTAATTGACTGGTCATTAGTAACATTAGACTTTTAAAAAAACTCACTTAGATAAAGGAAGAAGCGAATCATTTGATCGTAACAGGTGATGTTTTGGGGCAGACTACAGAAAATTAGCAATCTCAGAAGCTCCTGGTAAGAAACTCTGTATTATACTCTCAGTTGTATGACAGTTGGGCTGGGAACCTGGCAGATGCAATATTTAATACTCTTTTTCAGTTAAGTTGGGGTATATAGCATTAGGTTATTTGGATGCTGAAAGAATCATGGTCAGTTTACTGAATTAGCTTTGCTTTTGTTTAGCTTGGGCATAAATGTAGATCACTTGCTAGATATATTTGGAACTGGGGAATGAACCTGAGGAAAAGGATGCTAGTGAGAGCCATAATTAAAGCAGTCACAGTACTTTTTATAGCTATTTGTGATAGATCTGGTCAGCTGTGATCAGGAGACCTACCTCAAGATCAGGACCAAATTGCAAAAGGCATTTATCAATGCCTGATGGTACTGAGCAGCAGTACAGTGCTGGATGCTTTTATTAATGAGCAAAGAACCTGACGTTTCCTACTAGAAAGAGTTTACAGGTTTGTTCAGGAAAGAAAAACAATCAGCCAACAAGTACAAGTTTGTCTGTGGGAGGAAAACTTACTCTAGAAATTAGGTATTCAAAAATCAGTAGCATGATTTTTGAAGCAGTCTGAGCACTCAGAAGCTCTTATTTCCTTATTGTTTTACCAATGAAATGTAAAAACCCCTCTGAATTTTTTTTTTGGGGGGGGTGTATCGTACTTTCTCAGAAAAGTACTGACTTCCAAGTGTAGCTCTGCCACTCTGGTCACTGCACTGAGTGATCTTCATGGCTCTGACTGCTCTTTGCATATATTTTCCTGCTTCTACTGCTTAGTCCATGCCTATGTCACTACAGCCAATGTAGTAATGCATGCACAATGTTAAGGTCCATTACTCACTGGCGAATTCCCATTTTGACCTTACCTACCTCCTGATGCTTGGAAACAAGACTAAGATGGAAGACATTGGTCCCAGCAATATAGACAACCTTATTACTAAATTTCTGTTCTTTGAATTTATTTGAAGTGTGGGATGTTTTGTGGTTTTTTTTTTTTCAAATTTTGGAAATGATTTGGGAATTCTGGCTGTAACTGCATATATAGCCTGTTTCAGAGATCCTCGTGTATTTTTATTCTGCTTAGATGCACGGGCCTATCTCTGGGAAAAAATATGAGCGCTGTTGTGGTATAAACTATGACAGTGTGCTACTGAACTACTGGCACTAGTTTTTCTACTTGGTTACAGTTTAGTTCTGTCTTTGCAAGGTCACAGTCTGATGAGAGTTCAAGACATCTAGCAACTACAGAGAAAGTGTAACAGTATGGTACCAACACCCCCCAAATCTAAATCCTAATCAACTGTAGAAATGAGGTCTTGGCCCTAAGTAAGCAGCTGTCTTTTCTCTCCCCTCTTCCTGCACCTTGTCCTTTCTTACAACATCTGCATGGGTAAGCTTGATGTTTAGCTGTCCTGAAGAGAAAAGCATACTGGGTATTATCTGACTGTGAAAAATAGTAACTAATAGGCTGGCAATTCTTTTATGTACAGCTCATGTATAGCTGAAGCTAATTGTGACCAAAGATTATTATAATCACCTGGCTGCTTTTCTGGGAGACAAGTTTGAGTTTCAAGCCATTCCCATGTGAACAAGTGTGCATATACTACACATCCTCCCTTGTAATTAGTACCATCTTTCCCTTTCACTGGCAAAAGTCTCAGCAGAATGACCAACTTTCAAATGGTTTTTAAATGGCATTCAAACCTTCTTTGGCTAAACTTGGTAAAATGCACTGGCCTCCATACATGATTTATTGCCAGTTCTGACCCTGACAAGGTCAAGTATGATAACTTTCAATCCTAATATTGACAGTGCTCCTTGAAGAAATGCTCTGACCTTTTACATATTTGCCTGCAGGGGCTATGTGCCTATCTAAGCAAAATAACTGAAGAGTGATCATGTCTCACGCATGTGGCTGTCTCTCACAGAGTGATTCAGCTTTCACAGTAGGTGACTCAATGTATAAAGAGCTTTTGAAATTGTTTGGATTAAAAAATAATAGTTTGGTGTATGCTGAATGCTAGGTAGAGTTTCCCTCCATTCATATATTATATAAATTCATGGATAGGCCTCTGAATGGTTAAATTAAACCTGTTCTGATTCCTTGTTCTAAAGGGAAGTTTGCAGCAAGCACCTCTATACTAAGCCAGTTAACATTTAATGACAGAAAAAGGATGGCAGTATCAACACACTGAGATCACAATTACTGTAAATATCCTTTGGTCTGACATTCTAAGGGTGATTTTAAGCCACGGTCTTATGTCTTGAAGTTAAAATGTATGAACAGTGGTATTTCAGATGTTATGTCTACACAAACTTTTTTGCTTTCCTGAGAAATATGACATGAAGCACGCAATTAAAAGTTGCTCTGAGTCTAGGAGGATGAGAGCCTACCTGGAAAAGGGGAACAATCAGAATAAACTGTGGCCATCTGAATCTGTCAAACTGACCAGTTGCTAGCTCACTGTGTTTATCCACTCAGGGATACTGAGTGGAAGGCTTTGCATGAGAAAACAGTACCAAAAAACCCCACAAACCAACTTTTCTTCCAGAGGCGCTTCAAAGGGTGTTGTAGATTGGAGTGCAGCCAGCACTGGGGTGCAATGTGGTAGACATTCCTTGTTGGCACCATTATAATGCATTGGACAGCAGCTTCCCAGGCATGAAAGACCTATAGAGTGAAACTACAAAACACTTTGCAATGAAAGATCATCAAGCTTAAATTTGCCCGTGTGATGTTTAGCAAGTATCAAAATTATCCAAGAATTACCTTGCTCTGTGGGTTTGTTGTCTCATCTTGTATCAGGTTGTAAATTCCTCAGGATGAAGACTGTCTTTTGGTAACATACTAGCACAATATCCTGCCATTTCCCAACTGGGCATACTGTGACAGTTGTTAATACTGTCAACAAGTGGTAATACTTCCAGATGAATTTGCCTTAGCAGAACATAAGTATCTAGGAGTTACTTGGTGAGGGCACTAGTTTTATGCTCCCATCCTGTGACATTATGTTGTATTTGAGTGCAAACAATAGCACGTCATTTACCATCATTCACTTCCTCAGCCTCCAGCACCAACATTTTCATCTAACGCTTTGTCTGCACAGCTCTAGACCTAGCCAAGTTTTAGTAATGTTGATAAATAAGTCTGGAATATCTGATCTTTATTTTCCGTTTTCCTTCCGTATAGCCCTATTGTAGAAATCTATACTATTGCTTCCCATGCCTCAGTCAGTATTTGAAGGCTGAAGTTATTTGCTATCTCTTCTTCCTCAAGCCTTCTAACATACAACAACATTCAAAAATGCCAGAAAATATGACTTATTTTCTTTAACAAAGTTGACTGCATTATCTGCATTACTACTATAACCCAAAGCTGGATGTAAAGAATAATGTAGAAAGTCTCCCTAGAAACTTTAATGTATCATAGTTAGATAAAAATTCCTAAATATCAGATGGATTTTGCCACATCTTTGGCTGATCCACTGATTGCTATCTTCCACGTGTGGTAAAGAAAACTGAAAGAATACAACTCTGATCAGAGGGTAATGCGGTGTTTTCTCATATCTAATTGATAAGGACCTCATTATATTAGCCGTCTTGCAATAACCCTGGTTCTTTCCAGGATAAGATTCCCAATCTCTTCTTTATATAAATAGTGCACAATATTTGGAAAGAGAAAATGGATGTCACACTTCTAGCAGAATATTCTAGTTCTTTCCTACAAACTCAGCTCAAGTTTCGCTCCAGTCAAAAAGTAGTAACCAGGGAACTGCAGAATCTTTTACCCATATTTGTCTTGTCTTTTCTTTTCCATGAGTGCGTTTCCTGGTGAGATTTTTGACTTAAGAATTTTGGATTGTCTTATTCTTGAAACAGGATGTGCCATCTTAAAAGTAAATGCTTTCTGTCAAACTGACTTTGTTTCATTTAAGAAATGGGATTCTGGCTTTTGCTGCGACATGGATCTGTTATCTGAGTATCGTTTACTGTGAATTATTGAACAAAAGTTTATAAATTTCTGAGCAAGTCAACCATTTTTAGCATTTAATATCAAAACTAAGTTTTTTGTTAAAGGCCTACATGTGATAAAAAGTATTATCTTAAAGAGTACGTGCATCAGCATTTTATCTTTCCCTTTTTCGTATCTTCCTTCTTTGCTTCTATTTAATGAATGCAAATCTGTCCCTCACTCCTGTGATGCCAACTCAACAGCCCCAGAACTACCTCTCAATTGGTGGACAAGCTGGACTACTTCCTCCACTGTGCCTTGGAATAGGAAGGGCTGTTCAGTTTAGACACTGTCTGTAGGTGCCCTTTTGTCATCTCAGCAGTAATGAATAACATTTGTGTTTTATACCATAATATACACCAAATTACTATTTGGGGGTTTGTTAAAGAATATGTTGTAACTGAGTAATTGAAATCTAGAGGAGGAGGAAACAGCAATACTCAGTTTTATGTTCTGTAGCAATTCTTATGTACCTAGTTCTGGGTGTGTCTATAGCTGTATAGACAGCTATATTAGAAACTATCATTTATTTCCATTGAAAATAATTATTTGTAAGAGACATTTGTATGCATTATAGACTTCACATGCAACCAAATTCTAAGAAAATAGATCTGAAGTATTTCTACTGATGTCAAATTCACTAGCAAGCTGAAGAAGAAATTCTAGCATATATTTAAAAAGTAACTTGTACAAGCATTTTCATGGTTGCTTCTGATGGTATTAAAAATATTAATAATATTCAAGTAATTGAATTATTCTGGATACATCCAGCTATAAGGCATATTGATCTTTCAAACTGCATAATAATAGCATATCCACTGAAGAACACAAAAGGACTGAGATGACATCATATGCGACTAAAAAGAAATCCCTTGTACTTTCCTAATAACTATGTTAATTTGGCCGGAATACAGGAACTTCTTTATTCTGAGGTAGCTTGCAAGGGTAAGCTTGGGAAAAGCATGTGCTGCCGTATAACCATTTTCCCCAGTCCAAGCAGAATTCAGCAGTAGAGATCTGAAGGTTTAAAAGCACTGGGATTAGTTTTCCCATGATGAAAGAAGGCAAAAAGGAAAGTTGTTTACAATCCCTAGTTCTACATCAACAGGTTCAAGACTAAAAGTGGGTACAGAGGTATATGGGTGTAGCATGTAGGTTTGCTACTTCTGCTCACCTGAATAGTTTTGTGATTTTAATATGAGAGAGACAAGAGATGGCATTATATTCTAGACGTGTGGTATTTTTGAGGGTAATGCTTTGTTTCCTCATTTATCCACAAGCTAGTATTCATAAGCAGGATCCGTGACATTTCATTATTGCACTTAGTCATATGGTGTTTTATGGCTACAATGAAGCACCAGCTGAATTCCATTACTCTTTCCATTTACTTTTTTTTTTTAATAGCTCTTGTATCATGACTTTGGAGAATGACATATATTTTCTTCAAAACATTGTAAATTCTTTCTGGATGAAAGGAGTTATTTAAATACAATGGATTGTTATTATTTCCTTAATGGCATGAGTAACTTTGGGATAGATTCTGTTCCACATTCCATTAAACCAAATCCATTGAAGCCTGTCCATTTTCTCGGTGTTTACACAAGCATAGCTTAGCAGCAGTAAGCATTCCAGGACTGCAGCCCTTTCTCAGGAAACATCCCCACTGAGATTTGCCTAAGGTTTGAAAGATTATGCACAGTTGGAATCAGTTTATCAATATACGATTCCTCCCACGTCTCCTTCCACCCCCTGGCATGAGCACAACTGGCCAGAGCCCAGCTAGAGCACACAAAGAGAGTCCCATAGAAGAACATCACTCTGTAGTCTCGCTGAAATGGTGGATCTGCTCTTGGCAGCCACAGGAGAACGCTAGGGTTTATCTCAAATTTGGCTCAGGGGAAGGAATTCTCAGCTTACATGTCAGTAAAGATTCAGGCATTACTGATTGCATATGAGGCAATTACAAGAGAATATGATGGGGCTAATTTTCCATGTTCTTGTATCCCTTTTAAACTTCAGTTTAATGAAGAGTTTGAGCCTGAACTTAGTTTTAAGCACGTGAGTATTGGAAAAAGACTTTTCAATTCACAGAATTCTAGCAAAAGATATAGTTTTAATCGGAACTGTGTTTCCACAAGGGAAAAAAAGAACCTGAAAAGTGTCAATGAACATCGAAACACTTTGTCCATGTTGTTTGGGGGATTTTTTTGTTGGTTTTGGTGTTTTTCGGAGAGGATGCAGAAATAATTTCCTAACCAGCTGAAATAGAGATGTTATACTCATCTTTTATTAGATTTCCTGTCCATCACATATTTGTGTGGAAAAGAATTTGCTCTAATGTTGTCTCTTATTTTCGACATTGCCTTTCTGTCCACTAACAAACAAAATTATAGCACTGAGAATGGTTATTTCTTATTTTGGTCATATTCCCAGAAGTATTTCCCCTCCCTCCCTTTTCAGTTTATAGTCAACACCATCAGCGGCAGTAGCTATTCTTGGAGATTCAATTGCTGCACCAAGTACCTTATGTTTGTCCTGTTTATTTTTGGATTTGCAGGTGGGTTTGAACTTATTGGAGCATTACTGATCAGAAACACGGGAAAGTATTGCCACCTTCATAAACACATTTCTGATCTTCACTGAAAGTCAAGGCAATGAAAGAGTTTTCCTCATCTATGACTTCTAGCAGATCATCTCTATATGGAAAAGGTTAGTTAGTTCTGTGTCCATCACACCTTGCCGCTTAAAAGGATTTAAGAGCTAGTTATAATTTGACAGCTTTCTTGCGTATACCTTGCAGTCTACCAGGAACTGAATGAAAACTATTTAGATAATTTCAGACATTAATGTCTTCCCCTTGTTCCCAGTAGTATTCCCAGGCCCCATAAGACTACAGTCGGCCACAACAACCCCATGCCAGCACTACAGGCTTGGGGAAGAGTGGCTGGAAAGCTGCCTGTCGGAGAAGGACCTGGGGGTGTTGGTCAACAGCCGGCTGAACATGAGCCAGCAGTGTGCCCAGGTGGCCAAGAAGGCCAATGGCATCCTGGCCTGTATCAGAAATAGTGTGGCCAGCAGGAGCAGGGAAGTGATCGTGCCCCTGTACTTGGCACTGGTGAGGCC
>NW_008824770.1:507952-521266 GCF_000699105.1 Pygoscelis adeliae
TGCACCATCCCTGGAAGTATTTAAAAGACGTGTAGATGAGGCTCTTACAGACATGGTTTAATGGGCATGGTGGTGTTGGGTTGATGGTTGGACTCAATGACCTTAGAGATCTTTTCCAGCCTTAATGATTCTATGATTCTACAGTCACCTTCAGTGTACTATTCTGAGGTACCTACTGATAAAATCATCACTCTGTGTAGGAAGACTGTGGGATCATGCCAAAGGCAATGCGAATTGTTTACTAGTGGAACACCAGTTGTCCTCATGTTTAACCCAGTCCTTTTTAATGCATTGGTCACCAGTCACCTCACCCTGCACCCTGAGATCAGAATAGGTCTGTCTATGTATGTCTGTTCTTTATCATTAACATGCGCAGTTAAACTAAGTTAACACCCTGCAATCTTTAAAAAAAAAAAAAAAAAAGGAACAGATGGATGCTATCAGAGGAACAGTGACTGTATGTCTTAGCCTGTTGGAGCTGCAAGCAGATGACTGATTAGGCCCTGGCCTGAGGTTAAGCTCACTCAACAGGATGTGAGAAACTACTGAACATGACATGAGAAATTGCTGGACGTGACAGATAATGATGTGAGAAGCTGACAAAAGTTACAGACAGTGCTGTGAGGATGTCCTGGTTTCGGCAGGGATAGAGTTAATTTCCTTCCTAGTAGCTGGTACAGTGCTGTGTTTTGGATTTAGGATGAGAACAAACTTGATAACACACCCATGTTTTAGTTGTTGCTAGGTAATGCTTTCACTAGCCAAGGACTTTTTAGTTTTCCATGCTCTACCGACTGAGAAGGCTGGAGGTGCACAAGAAGCTGGGAGGGGGCATAGCCAAACTGGCCAAAGAAACATTTCATATCATGTGACGTCATGCTCAGTACATAAACTGGGGAAAAGTCGGCGGGTGGTGAGCAATTGTACTGTGCATCACTTGCTTTGTGTATTATTATTATTATCATTTTATTTCAATTATTAAACTGTTTTTATCTCAACCCATGAGTTTTTCTCACTTGTGCTCTTCCAATTCTCTCCCCCATCCCACCGGGTCGGGGGGAGTGAGGAAGCGGCTGCGTGGTGCTCTGTTGCTGACTGAGGTTAAACCACGACAGAGGTGCGGCTGGACTTCACATGTGGTTAAAGAGGGAGATACATGAGAAATGGACAAACTTTATGGGTGATTGGAGAGCAGTGCTGGGGACCTTTAGGGGAGCAGAACCTTGCGAGGTCATCTCAGTAATATCATAAGGCCAAGATAACCTAGGAAATCATATCAGGAATTACACATTTGGGTATGTGTGTAGCAAAACCGGGACCGGTAGGGAAAAGTGAGACTACTTATTTAGGAGGGGGCTGAGCTGGAGAAAAGGATGGCTAAGAAACAGAAAAAGGTCACTAAGGCACGCAGATAGTGTACCTGGGGCTGTCTGTAGCTCGCAGGCAGCACTGTGTTTGATCATTGCAGCTTGGAGCAGGACAATAAACTAAACCTGTTCTGATGTTGCCACACGTCAAGCCTGCTTCCACAGTTTGGAGAGCTGCGGTGCCTACCCTTGCTAGCAAGACACACTTAAAGTGTCTTGCTGGTAGAGTGATGAAAGGGCTCCATTGAAACGGACAACCTAAGATTGGATTGAGTGAATATATTTAGGATAAACTCAGAAGCACAGGTACAGATTTAGGGAAAGTTTGAAAGTAAAACCAAGCACTTTTTAAACAGGATAAGAAATAGTGACAAATCTAACCCAAATTCTGTTTCCAAAACTCCTTCCTCTGAACAATGGTAAATTGAATCCTGTGGAGGGCTTTGATCCAGATTTTTTAAATGACTGATACCACATGGTCCTGCCCTTTTCAGTCTTCCTCTATTAAAGCAATGTTTATTACTGTTTGGACTGGAGTGACATAATATATAGAAAAAACATAATGCAGAGCTAATGAATAAAACAAATACAGTATGCTAATTTCATAGGACTTTACTAAACTGTACTCTCTTTGGTCTTTCCCAGGGTTAAGTTCTTTATTTTGGATGAAGGAGCTACAATAAGTGCTCACACAGATTGGCCAGTCGTTAGGATGATAAAGTAATCTTTCAGCTGTGCTCATCAGTTCTCTGTATTTGCTCTCACCTTGCACTAAACCCACACAGACACTACTGAAACCTTTCTCTAAACAATAACCTTGCAAAATTTCTACCACTCTATTACACTTCACTTTGCGTAACTGTTTACATGTGTACTATATCCAAATGGCAACATTTATTTTACAAGCCGAGTCAGATCCCTGGCTACATCCATACTGGTAAAATAAAACAGATGACAACCTTTTATCTGGCCTTGAGGGCAAGTGACACAGCACAGCTCACTTCCACATGGCTAAATGCTTTCCTTTTGAAACAGAGGGGCCTTGTCCATACTGCTGTTGGGAATGACGGCTAGTGCTGTCCCCCAGATTCTGTCTGGACATTGATTTTTTTGAGAGTGCTAGTTGTCATAAGCCAAAACTCTGCTGGGAACTAGCCTGACAGTAGAACAGTATGGACAACCATGGGACAGAGGTTGGGTCCATAACTTGATCCTGCTTATTAGTAAGGTCGTAGCTGGTGGTTATGACTGCATTGATATCCAGCATCGATTCCTGCCCACCCAAGCTGGTATGAGCTAAATCAACATCTTACAGCCTGCACCACAGCTCCTACTGCAGCTTAGATCAAAGCAGAGGCCTTTTAGAAGTCACTTTCTCTTTTCTGGCTGCCTTTGTTCAGAGGCAATAGCCTCTAAATCCAAATTGTAAGGCCCAGCTACATCCTGCTCTATGTTGAGGTGAGACCAATGCCCATCCACTCTTCCCATCTTTCATTTCTACAGGGAAAAAAAAAACATAACCTTATCAAAGGGCTGCGGTGTGCCTTGACAGTTCTCCAGTCTGTGGGATGGGAAACCATGACTGTGTGTCCTGGGAAAAATGTGCTTCATGGCATAAATGTAGCCAGAGAGAGAAAAGCTGTAGAACAACATAGAAGGAAGGCAAGAGCTGGAGGACTTCACAGGCTCAAGAGGTGTCCCGTGCCCGGGGACGCTGCAGACCCAAGACAGTGAAGAGCAGGACTGGAGGGTGAGCACTGACAAAAATATATAGAAATTCTGAACAGCTTCTACATCTGCGCAAGATTGCTCCAAAGGATTGATATGAAGAGACTGAACTTGCAAGACACACACAACACACACACGCGTATATATGTGGCAAACTTTTCTATCACAGTACACTTCCCTCAGAAGTCTGTACTGTAATTGTTTTAGAGATAATAAAACTCTGTTTTGGTTCACTACTTTATTGATCTAACATTTTCCCCCAGACATCTGAAAGCTAACCTGCAGGCAATATATTACATTGGCTTAATTATACAGACTTTAAAACTGACTTAGTCAATCCACTGCAATATCTTAATGAAAGTAGTCTTAGATCAATTTACATCTAATTTTACTAAAATAACCCTGAGTCCCTGCTGCATTGACTGAGTCCAATCTTACTAAACTTAATTTCTGTAGCTGGTGTAGCTCATCTGAAGACATACCTTCAGCTAAACTGTAATGAGTTTGAATGCGTGTAAAAGCTTACATTTAGATTTTTAAATACAGTTTCTGTTCTTACACTGAGATATAAAACCAAAAAGGCAGCTTTGAACATCTGCTGCACCTTCTTTAATGTCTTGTAGTTTTAGGGTTTGGGGGTTTTTTGCTTTTTAGTGGTAAGTTTCACATAGGATGGGTCATTTGAAGGGCAAGTGGCAAGAACATCAGTGAGTGTTGTTCTGCTTTTTGTTGTTAGATGCTTCCTGTTGTTTGGCTTAATTGTGGCAACATCTCACGAAAAAAAAAAAAAATAGCATCCAGCAGTCAAATTATGATTTCTTTCCAGATAGTAGGAACTGCAAATATAAAAGAACTGGTTTTGAAAATAATATGATGTGAAGAGTAATATATCATGGAGGTAGCATAAAGAATTAGAAACAATGCAAACAGGGTAGTGAACATGTGCAGTTTATGAAGTGTGTGCAGTGACAGTGTTTACCTCAATTCCTCATGGAAGAGATGAACCAAATCAAATCTCTAGGCCCAAGATGAACAGTGATGATTACTTTGAACCTTGAATTAATGTCCTCTAGAGCATACTATAAAATTCACTGTTAATCGAGATATTAATATGGGAGAAGGCACAACTTCTAATTTTTTGAGAAGTAGTATTTCTGACAGAGACAGACTGGACTTTGCATCTCAACGCATACATATATGATGTGTATTAGCCAACTATGAGCGTACGATCCTGGGTATGTATCCTTTGACATTCTATTTAGAGCCTTGAGTCAGAGGTCATCTGCCTCATAGATTCAAGTGTGATATTTCATATCAGTAGGACAATTTACAATACACTGTAGTGGTGTCTGATCTTCAGTTATTCTGCTGACTCAGCTCTGCAGGGTCCTTGCTAATACTTGAGAGCTGCAGGCCTCAGCCCATCTTCAAATCCAGACTTATAGCTATGCTGTAGGTGACCTGAGGAGCTGCCTGCTTCTTGTACCAAATTACAGTATCATTTAATATTCTAAACATTCTGTGTCCATTACCACTTGAAATATTTTGGCTGAGGCTACTTAGACTTCTCATGTAACTGATTAGTTTTCACCTGGAATAGTTTTTACTGCTTGTAGATCTGATCTCAGTGATTAGAATTTATTTTTATCTTGTAACAGTTGCACTTGCATCTAAAAAGCTTCTGCTGTGATCTCAAGGATCCTCAAGGAGGAAAGATGCTAAATATTTTTTGCAAAACAAAGCAATGTTGAAAAATGTTACAGTGATGCCTGAGCGAATAAAATAGCAATATAGCAAGCCTCTGCAAAATTCTGTAATAACTTTCATATAATGTAGTCTATAATTAAGTAGAAAGTTATAGAAATCACCCTCAACTTCAATTGACCATTCTTAACTGAATTCTATTCTCAATCCAACCCATGAAAGGCCTATTGAATTCAATGGGACCTCACATGTTTAAGCACAGACTATTACTTTGGAGTTGATCCAAAGCCTATTGAATTCATACAGAAAACATTCTGTATACATGCAGTGGACTTAAAATTAATCTCTTTCCAGTTTTTATCTTTCAGGAAATAAACTTTTCCAATACCTAAGAATTAGCTAAAGACAGTGACTGGTGACTACTTTCAGAAAATGACAATGGTATATCGAAGTGCATGACAACCCACAATAACAAATAAAAAAGAATGATGATGATAGAAATGTAGCTGTAGTTCTCAGATAACCCATACTGAGGAAAAGGATGCTCTTCTAGCCTACGCCGGGGGAAAAAGAGCTCTGCAGCACTCCATGGAATGTGTGGACTGATTTAAAAGAAAAAATACCACGCGAATTTAGCTTACACCTGAAATATATTAACAATGATCTATTAGCAAAGTTGTCTTGTATCGACTGATACCATTATTTACAATTTACTATTTCACTACTCTTAGATTCTCACTAGGCTTTCACATTTTTAGCTGAAAAATGCACAATAATCTACTTTTTATGGTCTTGATAAATTATGTTTGGGCTTTCAACAAACATGAATTCTTTTCTTACCTCTCTCACCCCAGTTTTCATCCCCCTCCCCCCCCAATTCTGGTCATTGCTGTGAGTGTCAAATAAAAATGAGCGATGTTCATAAGCTAAAGATAACCACAAATACATCCTGATTCAAATTGCAATAACAGTGAATCTTGGTTGAAAGGAAGACTATTCTCTAATAAAAAAAAAGATTCAAATTATTTCCTTGTAAAGGTGAATTATTAAAGAAGCCAAAACCACGTCATAAAACATTTAATAAGAAATTTTTAGTACTTTCTATATGCTTTCCAAATTCAGCTAGACCTGCTCAATACTTGAGAGTTACACCTACATTAAAGTGGGCTATGATTTTTTTTTTTTTAATCCTATGAAAGTATATTTACAAGCAAAAGCCCTTGTGTGGACATAACTGCATATTCACACTGTGGGCGACCGCAGTCAGTACCCTAGGAAGCATACTTGTCATGTGTGAGGGAGTCTGAGAGTATTTAAGAAAAGAGTGATTGAAATGCAGCTTTGACAAGCACCGCATCCCGGCTGGCAGCATCTGCCATAGCATAAAGCTTGGCAAAGGCATGGGTGAAGCAGAAGTTGGTTGTTATTACAAATCTTAGATATAGATACATTTTGAAAACACAGTATAGAGACCACCTGAACTCTCCTACAATGCAGTCAAACCACAGGTGATGGGTCAGTTTTAGCCACCTATGACAAGTCTTGATACTGCCTTCTGTTTGATAAAGAAAACCTGAAGATTAGCCCTGGAGTACCCAGATAATTTACTTCCTTGGTGGTGAGGGCAGGGAGGCCCATCCAAAGCCAAAGGTACAAGTGACACTCGTAACACTGATCTGGAATCAGAGGGGTGGTGGCAAAGATTTACTCGCACGTCACAAGAAAAATACGGTCCACTCAGGTGCATAAATATGCATTTTAGAGTCTGCAGGGAGGAAGGTGCATTCTCTATTTCTGAGACCAGCCCAACATTCAGGTGTGGGAGATCCCAGCACAGTGATTTGGACGAGTCAGACCCGCGTAGGACCGTGGTGTCTGTGCCAACAGATGGAGCCAGCGTGTTGCCTGCTGGGGCCCTATTTTGTGCGCTGGGACCCTGGGCACCTGCCCTGGATGGTGTGACTGCTGCCACGAGGCAGAGATTTTGCCATGCTGGTGCTGAGTGTAGCAGGGCAGGAGCAGCTCAGTGGTTCTCATTCTGCTTAAAACCTAGGCCCAAGCTCTGCTGTCTGATGGCAAAGGCAGAGCTGGCTCTTAGTCACTTAAAAACTGTCACAGTTAGAATATATGACTTAGCTGAGAAACCTGCAAAGGTGATGAAAAGAGAAGGCTTTGTCCCACAGAAGGCAAGAGAAATAGGGCACAGCAAAAGAATGTAAGGTAAGACAAGAAGATTATTATAGATAAGGAATGTATATGCAATAACATTACTGAGACCTAGAAGTAAGCTCTTATCAAGCCAATCGGTAAGAGGGACTGAACTGGTGAAGGTGTGTTTGATGTGGAGGGAAAGTGAGGGGTACTCAAGCTCCTTCTTTCACTACCGAGGCGCCACTGCCGCTCCCAAGAACAGAGACTTTTTGAACAGTAAAGAGACCTAAAGTGTGACTCTGAAAAGGATAATAAGTGGTACTCTGAAAAGGATAATCACTTGAAGGAAAGATTGCATTTTATTGATACAGCATAACTTTTCCGTCGCACATAGTTAACTACAAGCACCATTAAAAGTTCTTTTGAGGCCCAATGTGAGGCAAGTTGTATTCCATAACTTTCTAGGAGGCTTAAAACAATCTAAGTTGTACTCTGTGACTTCATGGGAAGATCAAAGCAATCTAACTTTCTGTTGTAGTCAAGGCTTTATTCTGTGTCCCATCCCCCTCATCTGATAGTCCACATGTATTCAAAGTGAACATAAACTGTTACCTAACCATGGTGTGTGGAAGATACCTCCACACGCACGTGTACAGACCTTTGCTTCTGCACTCCTGTGCTGCACAGGAACTTGGTCCTTTGGAAGACAGGTAGCCGTGCTTGCACAGCTCTGAACCTGTAATGGTATGTCCCATTTCCCGGCTAATTCACAGCCCCGGAACCAGATACGGCTGGTGGCAGGCCAGCTCAGAGTATGTTCGCAAGCAAAAATCTCAACTACGCTTGTTCTTGTAGATATACCCTTACATCATGCTAGTATAAGTTTCTATACTACCTACAGGATAACAGAGGCCACTATATTTTATTTCAAGCAGATGAACTGGTTTTAGACCCAGGAAAGATGAGTGAAAGAAGGCACTGTAGTATTTCTTAGGCCTCAAGAAACTCTGATGGTTCCAAATATTGCCTTGGAAGTTTATACCTGCAGTCTTGTTAGCTTGTTTCTCTAGCGCATTTAGGTGCTACCTACTTAGACCACTTTGGAATAAATCATACACAAAGTCTACCTGTGTACTGTTAATTAGTACCTGATCCTGGATAGTAAAGAATTTCTCCAGAGAAGTCTAAAAGGTTCTCAATTAATAAGGAAGTCTGCAGATATATGAGTATATCTATTCAAGGTTAAGTTAAACAGGACTAAACCGTGTAGAAGAATCTGTGCAGCGCATAAAAAAGCCACACTAGAAGACCGTTAATTATCTGAATTTCCTATAGGTGTTTTTAATAAGAGCTAGCTGGGATTTTTAAAGGTATAAAATGCTATGTCTATAATTAGTGGCAAAATGTCCATTAGCTTCCATTAATTTGAGATTTCACTCTTTTTTTACCTCCAGATTTTCTTTCCTGTTTGTGAAAATTCATGGTGAAGTCTATCTTTGTTGATGATTAGAAGGTTTGTCTACTATACAAGGTGAGAGAAGAGCACCTATCCTTCTTATCACTGAAAATCTCAATACAGGACATATTTCAATAGCTTTAGCAGAGTAAGCTGCCAATAAATTACATGAGAGCATCAAACCCTAAATATTTATTAATAACCTGGATGATAGGATGCAGTATGCTCTCAGCAAGTTTATGGACAACACCAAATTAGAGTGAGTAATCAATATACGGAAGGGCAGGACTAATATTCAGAGGGACCTCAACAGGCTGGAAAAAGTGGCTGACAGGAACCTCATGAAGTTCAGCAGAGGCAAATGTCAGGTCTTGTACCTGAGATGGAATAACCCCATGCAACAGTCTAGCCTAGATGATCTCCAGAGGTCCATTCCAACCTAAATTTTATGATATTATACTGTTTACATGCTCATATATATACACCAGGAACCAAGTGTGTCTTGGTTTTGTAATATAGAAATAAACTACCCACAAATGCACAATTATACAGTTAAAAATAAATATGGTATGAACAGAGTACCTAAGCTATACAGTAGAGTTGCCACACATATAAACTATAATACAAAGTGCATCCTCCAAACAATTACTATCACAACACATGATAGGTTTTACTTTTCTCTGAAGACCATCTGACAGACGCCTCAGCTGCAGGGCATTATGCCAAGCAATGCTTAAAATGTCCTAGAAATCATAAAACACTTTGCACAGAGTTCATCTCTAAAGGGAGTTATTTCTGCTTAAGTACACAGTTATGGTTCCTAGGAACTATTAAGATACACAAGGCATCAAGAGCTGAACTACTTGTGCATATACTGTTGCCCTTATTTGCATTGTGCAACATTTAAGAGATCCTCTCTTGTAAAAACAAGAGCTCATTGTGCTATCCGTTCTGCAAACAGAGAGCAAACCTGGCTCAGGCCGTAGGATGGCCCAGTGCTGCTTTGTTTGGTACCACAGAATGTGTTCCACACAACAGAGAAAAGCTCCAGATCCCATACCTGAAAAAGACTGTTTTTTGCAAACTGCTGTACTTTTATACACCAGGTTATTAGGAGGAAGTTAAATAACATAAATGGAATGCAGGACTCCCCTTATATTATTCAAGATACTTCACCTCAGGATGAAAAAGATATTTGCTTTAACGTAAACATTTGTCATACATTTTATTACTTCAAGCCCATATATTTCTTTTTTTATTCCTCCACTGTGTTTGAAACCTGGGGTATTGCATATGCCTGGCATGTTCCCAATGTCATGCACCATTTTCTAAGAAATGCAATATTTACATCATTATTTCCAAAGACTTATCTACACTCAGAACTGAATCATCCATAGCTGAACCATTGTATATTGTTTCAGTTACAACGCCGCCTGGGCACTCATCCTGCAAATCCTGGATTTGTGCCTAGAGAAGCAGTGGATTCTGGGAGAATTTTAAAACCACTTTTGAGCCGTTGGACAACAGACAACCAAGTAAAAATTTTAAATGCATTTAGTTAACAAGATAAAACCCCAGGAGACATTTGAATTTTTTTTTTACTGGTAGTGTTCTAGTTCGATTTGGTAAGCTATATCCTGCATCAGCTCCATGCATTACCTATACCAAGCTTGCTCATGTACAGCAGAAGCACGCGTATTTTCAGTACATGCTGCATATTATTACTGATCATCTGAAAATAGGCGTCAGGTAAAATATCTCACTGTTTTTTTTCTGGCAGAAGTTTCTTCACAAGTAATCTGGAATTTCTACCATGTCTCTATTCTGCAGGCTATCTTTTTTATAATAGCACTGATAATAACATATACGGTTAAGTTTTCCCACCACCTTCCATTAAAGGACCCAGTCTTTAGCTACTTTATGATCTTCCCAACATCTAACCATTCTGGCTGACGCTTTGCAATAGGCAAAAAAATACTCCAGAAAATAGACTTAAACAATTCAGCACTCTCTAAGAGTATGGCTAAGGAAAATCGTTTGGTTTGTCCCTGTTTTTTCCCCTGGAGTGCCTGTAGCACTCGAGTGTTTTCGGCCAGACAGTGCTTCTGTCTCCTCTGCCAGGAGCTTGAAACTTCACGTGAGAGAGAAAGGGAGGGGAAAAGGCATAGCATATGTACAGAGTAGGAATTGCCTCACCTTCTCCTCTTCATAAAAGTAAACCGTAACAAGCTAAAACATATTTAAATAAATTTCTATGTGGAAAAGGCTAAGCAAGCCCCCAGTAAGACCTAGCAATCTCCCATCTTGTCATCCAACTCTGCTCTCACCTTTCAAGTGCACCCTCTCCAAAATGGGGAAAGAAGCGCCAGCTAGAGACACCAGAGGGGCAGCGATGGCTGCCGGTCGCAGGGGCAGTATGGCTGTCACCTACAGCACTGGGCCCAACAAATCCAGCAGCCTAGGGGCTGAAGGCGAGGTGGCCCTGGCCATGCCCTCCTCTATAGGCCCCACGCCCAGCTGCTGCATAACTAGCTTACACTTGACAGTATTTGGGGTGGCTCTTTTTCTGGTGTTTGGGATAAAATAGGGCTGAATATACAGATACCTCTTGGAGAACTGGAGGTGAAGCAGAGCTCGGGGGCCGCAGGGTGGGCAGGAAGGGATGGCTGAGGCAAGATGGCGCTGCTGCAGCTGCGCAGGGGGAAGATGGCTCCTCGGGACTGCCGCTGCCCTGGCAGCAGGCTGGGGCGTGGGTGCCGGTTCTCAGGCAGACAGGTACAGAAATGGTGAGGGGACTAATCTCATAAAATGCAGTTTTCTCCATTAAGAAAAAAACACTCCCAGCTACTTACCACTCTCTAGCTTGCTGAGGCGGCTGAGCCCATCCTTATAGGAGAAGGGTTGAGTTTTCCTGAGCACAGGCAGGAGAGCCATGCAGGCCAACCTGGGCCCCAGGAGGCAGTTACCAGCTGTGGTGGGCAGCCACCAGGCAGGACCCGCAAGCTCCGCACCCGCAAATCTCCCAGGGCCCAGCTCAGCCACCAAGCCCCCGGCAGTGTCCCTGAGGGGCTGGCTGCTGTGGGGGGCAGTTCAGGGCCGCTGTGCCCACACCTGCCTGTGGCCTCCAGCTGGGAGCCGGTGGCCACCATGGCTGAAAACACACCACAAACACAGCTGAGCCCTGCTGGGGCGAATGTCCTCTGCCAATACCTGGGCCAGGAGCTTAACTGCACCTTTATTTTTCAGCTTGATCACCCAAGGAAACAGGCCAGCGCCTCCAACAGCTCTTGAACCTGCTGGGCACCTCCAGCCAAATTTGAGTGAAGTGTGGTGATCTCAAAGATAATTACGATTCCACTTAATTAGCAGCCATGGCAGCAGCTGGGCAGAGGTACGTGCCCTGCTACAGGGAAGACAGGCAGAAATTGTTGCCTCTCCTTTGGCAGCAGAAGCAGCATGAATCTGGCTTTAAACTAGCAGCTGCACTGGTATAACTAGCCATTGGAAAGACACTAATGTATAGAAGTGCAGGTTTGTTAGTTCTGCTGGTTAAGAAGTAATTTATTGCAATTTATTTTCATTTGGTGAATCGAAAAGGCTCTCCCCAGTGTTTCATTGCCCTGTGAGGTGCAGTGGTAGCTGCTCTCATTTGCCGTCGCTCCCCATGCTACGGACCAGCGTTTGCTGGTAGGTGGTTGTGTGGAAGGGTTTGGATGGGTCATGAGGTGTTTCCCACAGGGCCTGCCTGATCCCCCAGCTGAGGCCATGGCAGGGGTGGTGGTGGCCTTGGTGGCCCAGGTGTAGTGCACGCTGCCCCTTTAGACTGGGAGATAGTTCACGACTGTGAAAGCCCGGCTCCTGCCTGCAGCAGGTGTCTGTGGGCCTTGTCCTGTTCCCCACCCTGAACAGGCTGTGAGTGAGCCACTGAGGGTGCCTCGCCTCAGGAATACAGCTGGGAGGCTGCCCTTCCCTGCAGTGGTTGCTGAAGGGCTGAGATTACACTTGCAAGATTTCCTAGGGGTAATCTTGTCTCAGGAGCTACCTGACTGCAGAGGGGGGAGGAAAGCATTTGGTTTAAATGTGTCACGGGAAAAAGTGCGTAACGGGAGAGGAAGGAAGAGATAAAGGCAATACAGCCTGCTAAAACTGGGATTGATTGGTAAAACTATGCTGAAGGGAAGGACGGAGAGTGATTGTGATGGGATTTACAGAGCAAACACACCAGAATTAGGCAATGGGAAGAAAGGGAGGCTGAAATGTGTTGTGCAGGGTAACTAAGATGGGAAGAAACCATGAACCGGGGTGACAGCAGAGGGAAAGAAGAAGAGGGGACAGCCAGATCTAGTTGTCTGTATGTAAAACAGAAGGAGGGACTCTGTGACTGTGAGGGAAGCAGATGCCCGTGATGGGCAGTGAGCCTGGGGAAGAAACGACAATTCTGACAGGGAGCCAAGATGCTCAAGGAAAAGGGGGTTGTTTGGCACAAAGAGCCAGAAAAGGGACAAAGTAGGACAGCACCTCATTGTGCAAAGGAAGGACAAGAGTAGGGTAAGGGCTGAGGGATAAGGAAAGACGAAACTAAATGTGACCTGGCGAAGAAACTATATTGAATGTACTGAGAATCAATGACTTTCTCAAAATGAGAGTACAGCTGGCTGGGTAAAGAAATCAAGATTGGAATAGGAAGAATGAGAAACATAGAAGGAACTAGGGACAAAGGATCAACTTGGAATAGAGGCAGGACTCTCCAACAGACTGGCAGGAACAGAATGGAAGTGGTGCTGTGTGCATAAAATTGGAAATACAGAATATAAAATGCTTCCCTGCAAACCTGAACAGGAGCCCAGGGTTCCTGAATCTCACCATTCCTCTGCTGTTCCTGGTATCCGTGAAACCCACAGGGAAAGA
>NW_008824770.1:521288-529812 GCF_000699105.1 Pygoscelis adeliae
TGTATTTAGAGCATGTTAACTTTTCTTCTAAAAGCAGTTTCTTTCTTCACTTAGGTGACAAAGGTCCTTGAATTTCTTCTAAAGTCTCTGGTCCTAAAAACACATAATGGAATTTCATCTGTTTGTCTTTCACCAACTTTACACTCATAATAGTGTTAAAAAAACACCATGGCTGCAAAGTCAAGTTAGTTAGGAGTGGAAATCTGTATTATGGATATTTCTGCAATATTAATTTAGCATCTTACTTATGGGTGTTATAGTACTGTCCTGAATTACACAGTCATGGATTATTTCTTCCGCATGCTTCTGTCTCTGTGGATGAATCAGGTCTGTATGCCAGATAACACCACTTCTTTGCATCAAACAAGGAATGAAAAGAAAATTACAATCTCAAAGCTCAGGCCCTACTCAGGAGGTAGATTTAGTCTTTTCAACGATCATAGAGTTCTTGTGCTAAGCTGGACAAAAACACCTCAACAAAATCTTTTAGTGTAATCTGTAGTACTTTGTTCTTTGTTATCTGGGTGCAAAGTTTGAGGATCCAGATCCAATTTGGACAAATACTTAACACTCCCAGCTACCGCTGTAGTGAGTGGAAACCGTGCTTTGAATATTTAAGGTACTATAAAATGCAAAGCAGTAGAACAAAACAGATTCTAATAATCTAAAAATAGGCAACCAAATTAAGAAATATTATTTTACTTTAATTTCTACATGCATCATTTTTTCTCCCATCAGTCAAATAGAAATAATATTTCCTCTTATCTCACAGAAGTTTAAAAATAAACGACATTATATAAAGAGAGTATTTCATTGCAAATAAATAAGTATCTTCAGCGATGGTTTAGAGAATGTGCACTATATTAAGCACAATTGTATATTTGTATGTTGTATATTTGACAATAATGAAACAAATTTTTGAAGCAACTTACTACGTACTAGAAGACAGAGAGGTGGGACAGGGGAAAGAAGTATGCGTTCCTATAAAGTAGCATCATAATGCAAATCCATGGTGAAGCAAAGCAGGGATGCACAGGCAATGTTTACTTTTATATTTCCTGGCTTCTTAGCGTTTGAGCTTGAACCTTACTGTAGTGTTCTTTTAACCCTTTTGCAAGGGATTTATTTAAATTTGCTTATATTAACATACAAACCTTACAGTAGGTTTCTCCAAGCTAGTCTGTAATGCTCTTCAGCCTCTAGTTAAATCATTTATTCTGCTTACTTTCAGTCACATAAATTACCCTTTTTATATTAATCGTGAGTATATTTACATAACGCTTTCATTCCGAAGCATTTAAGTCAGATAGTGACTACTATGCCCACCAGTGCAACTCAGCTTCCTACTGTTTAATAATACAGCTAAAATATAGAACTGGACTTGTAAACCCATGGGATTCTTTCTAAACCTACTCGCTATGTTCCTGTATAAAATCATGGAACGGTTTAAGCATATGGACAGGAGGTATCCAATTAAAACTACTAGAGGAAGTTCAACAGAACTGAACTATTCAAATAGGGATCTGACTAAGTCACTAGTATTAATACTTATGTCGGTTAAGTTTCTGTGTCATCAGAAGAATAGCACAGTTTGTTGTTGTTGCCTTCCTTGAATTTTATTTTAGTACGGGCAAAAGAAAGCCCTTACTGACTTACCTTTGGGCACCAAATTCTATGTATACCAACTGTTGTTTTGGATGCCCTTGCCCAAATACCAATTTCTGTAGCTTCTGCTATGTAACAGGAACACAGCCCACAACAGGATGGCTGCAGACTGAATTTGATCTTTTTGTGATTAACAGCCTTGCATTACTACGACCTACTCTGATGCCTTTCCAGGAAATATTTCTGGGATGCCTGTCTTTGCAAATATTCTTTATAAACGTTAACCAGGCTGGTATTTCTGGTGTGTATACCCTTATGCTGTCTAGCCTAGCAATAGTACAGATTTTCTTTTTTGTTTCTACAGATCTTTTGTTGTAGAAAAGATCAGAAGACTGGCTTTTTAGTTTGCTGAGAAGTTGAAGAGTGAAATAGAAAAGGCAATGGCTTTTTGTACTAAAACTCATTGAAAAGCTTTAATTACAGTGCTGGTTCGCTTTAAGACATCAAATCAAATCTTAGCCTTTTATGTAGGAGTAATAAAATGCCATTGCACAGGATTTCTTCTGGCTCTGGCATCTCACAGTGTGCAGTGCCAGTATTTGCCCTAGCTAGAAGGTGAGGAGATACCAAGTGAAAATGAACAATGAGCCTGAATGAGATTGAAATCTTGGGAAATTCCTGTTACTCAAACCTTTCAACTCTCTTATCTTTCCACAAAAAAACAGAACTAACACCTAGGTCAAACTACCTGGAGGTATCTGGATTTTCTCATAAGGAAGTTTTTCAGCCTGGAACACGCTGCATAGGTAAATTGGTTTTGATATTCTTTTTTTATTTTTTTTTTCATCTTTACTGCTAAGAGTCACTGTAAGGGATGTAGCAGGAGAAAGCAGCCATTTATTAGAAAGCTGACTTTTTAAAAGTTACCCTCAAAGTAACTAGCATTTGCTATAATCAAGACTGCATTAGTAGAATAAACCTAATTCTAATTTTATTGTTTCTTATTAAGAATGAGGAATTCTGGAGAGAGCCATATTGCAATATGAGTCAGTACTGGAGTTGATAACTTGCACAATAAATCCAGCAAAACTGGAGATTACGGAGCCTTTTATTCCTCATCTAGTTAAAGAGACTCGGAGCCACTTAACAAAGTAACAGACTGAAAATTTCATACAGAAATTTCTTATTGTGGTATATTCTAGTAAAATATTAAAACTCAAAAGTAACCCAATAGCTTTTTTTCTTCTGTAGAACGCAGGACCTTCATATTATAACTTTTCAAACATTTATGGGTTACATAGTATTCAAGTAGTTAAAGCTGAGGCCTGATGACATTGCTATGATAATCCTGCCTGAATGTCTTCTTTCTGTGATATAGTATCTAAGAGTTTCTGCACGAAGGCCCAGATTCCCAAATGAAAGAATGGGAATGAGTGTCCAAATATCCCTGGGCCGGGATCTGCAATCTTTATTGGAATGATAGCATACATTATAGCAAAACACTTAGTTAAAACATGCGTTAAATGGGATTTGTAACTGAGATCTCACACCAAAAATCATATACGATACATAATATGGTTCTCATCTGTTATGTTAATCCAAGCAAGTGTAACTTAAATGTGGTATAACGCCTCATTTCTCTTTAGGTGTACTACAGAGTATAAAGCACAGCAGCTGGCTGGATACAAAGAACTTTGCTTCTTAAGTAAGATTTCATTTGTCTTGCATCCCTGGACCTAAGTGCTACATTTGCAGCTTCCCCTGCAGACTTGGTCCTGACTTCACAGGAATTACAATTATAGATAACCTCAGCTATACCCCCGAATTAGCAGTTAGGCACAACTATTTAAGCTACAGGAGAGATCGTATTACCAATCACCTCAAAGCAAAGGTTTGTTTACTAGAAAAATACATGAGATCTGCGCAGTCAATAGCATTATTATGCAAACAATTCCCCAGTTGATCAGTACTTCAGACAGCCAGTCTGACTGGCCACCCCAGGGTGATGGGGTTCCTGTCCTCAGGGCTCCTTTTTGCTGCAGTGCAAGAGAAGTCCAAGATCTTAACCAATGCTTCTCTACTGCACTTCTGCACTGCATACCGGACCCACATGCTGGTCGCCTTTGTAGCTCTCTGCTTCCTGCTCTGTTGATTGTGTTTTTAAGCTCGTTAAATATATGGCTAGGTAGAAGAGGTAGCCATTGGAACAAAAAAGCCCAGCCAAGCAGAAAAAAAAACCTCATTACTTAGTACCACGTATGGTATGTTCTAACAGAGCAGAGTAACACCTCTACTTTTGTCCCGATTTTATGTATATTTTATTTCTGCGAATATTTTGGCAAACATTTTCAACAGCTGATATTTCACAACCAAGAAAGACCTTTATGCCAGTTCACCAACAAGTTCTTAAAATAATATTCCCAAGGCTCATTTCTCTGACCTACTTATGCTTTTTAC
Organism: Pygoscelis adeliae; assembly: GCF_000699105.1. Classification (NCBI taxonomy): domain Eukaryota; kingdom Metazoa; phylum Chordata; class Aves; order Sphenisciformes; family Spheniscidae; genus Pygoscelis; species Pygoscelis adeliae. The sequence goes on from NW_008824770.1 coordinate 525,351, forward strand.
CAAGCAGCAACTTATTCAAGCAAGATTTGAGTATTTGCAACTCCCTGTCTGGCTTTCTGCCCATTCTTTACAGTAATATGCTTGATTTAAATCCATTCCTTCCAGTCTCTATAATGGTTTATTTCCTTTTACCTTTTTTCTCTTTTTTTTTTTTTCCCCTTCTCTTTGGTTTTGTTTTTGCTCCTTTTTTCCATTACAGTTCTCCCTCTCCTTCGAAACGGCTTTTCTCCCTTTCATACTGCTTCATGCATTGTTGCTGTTCAGAACAGGTAAGGGCCCTGTGACAGAGCTCCTTTGGTTTTTTTGCCAGAAAGGTGCAAGAGACAACCTATTTAATCAAAGGACATTCCAGTCAGTTACACTCCTTAGTTTCTCAAAGCAAACTCATATACTCAGACTTCATTATAAACAGTTCGAACTAAATTCAAGGTCAGAAAGACTGCAGCTAACAGAGCTAATTTCCCCCATCATTTACCCTTCTTAATATATATTTTTTCCACATATGACTGTACTGAAATGATTACACTCTCACTGATGCTAATGTTACTGGACTCTAGAAAACGGATTTTAATTCTAGGACTTAATTTATTATTCATTATTAATCCAATAACTATTAATTTAATAATTGTTAATTATTGGACTAATTTATTGTGGGGGGAAATTATGGTAAATAGTTTTTGGTAAACGGTAAATGGATTGAACCGGTTGTGTTTAATCCTAAAAAGGAGCATACTGTAGAATCATATTCTGGCATTTTGTCCTGTATTCAGTGTAGAGTCAAATCTGTTATTAAAGCCTTTTACTATTAAAGCTTATACTGCTATTCAAAAGAGACCTCGAAATAATTTCCCAAGAAGCTGTAGCTTACCATCTCTTCCACGTCTCATAGGACGTGGAAGCAGCATAGGACAGCAGCAGCAGGTTGTACACACTGAAGAATACTGACTGCGATTCAGACAGCGTGAGAGAGGTAGGCGCAAGGTAATGCAGAACTTGCATGCAGTTGACTGTGGGGAGACCTTGTTGGTATCTGTCGCTGAAGAGGTGCTTATCGCTTGGCAACTTTAAAAACAAGCTCTAGTGTACACCTGCAGATACATACAGAATTATTTTACAGACCATGTCACTCTGCAGGGCTTAAACACATACAGTGCTGGAAGTAAAAATTAAAAGGTTGTCTCTGAAAATTAGTCTCTATATTCAGTCATAGGTAAACTCTAAGTGAAGGGACATCGGCTTTTGAAGACATACTTTGAATTTCTGATAGTATCTTTCTTCTTCAAAGCATTTTATAAACTATTCTGTTTACAAAGATGACAAACCAGCAAGATCCAGTCAGCTCTGAGGCAGAAAAAAGTAATCACCTGCCAGGGAGTAACTAGCAGTTCCATTGTGCACGTAGAAGGAATTTTATCTCAATCAACAAGGGCAAATTGGCTTCCTGCTATGAAAAAAATTAAGACACGAGTTAGTTGGTGTCTTAAAGATACTTTTCAGCAAGCTCAATGAACTTTCATTATGAGTTTTATTTGTTTTCTTTCAAACCAGCAGGTTCTGGCATAACGTAAACTAGGATTTACTTTATCATAACTTATTAAACAGCAAGACGTCAAAAGGAAAGCAGCATTGCATCTCAGTGCATAAAAACACAGCTGAATAATCAGACTCATTGCCCCTTACAGCCAAAACCAGCCAGCTGCATTTCTTAGCCTGATTACATCACTTCGAGTAGTATTTCCAAAGTCTGCGAGAAAGCCCAAAATAAGCAGCTGAATTAATGTATTGTTTAGTACACTTGGATAAACATATTAATTTACTATAATATCAGAGATAAATCTTAGGTTGAATCACGTGGTAAGCTTCTGCAGTTATTTCATTTAAAATACGTGTTCTACCTCTCAGAGTTTCTCAACTGTAGCAACAGTATTTGCTTTGTTGCTTCTTGAAAGAAACTCCTTCCTATTTCAAAGCTTACAGGTTTCAAAACACTTCATCATCCTCTTCTCTCTGTGACTTTTGCTACTGAACTTTATGCCAATTTTCTTGTAACGGTGTTTGTGTGTCTCTCTCATATACAGTTTGAAAAATAACAAGGAAATATAATGAAAAATAATACACTGATGACTCTTGTTGTAGCTTTGGAAAACTATACCAACCCCCCTTTTGATTATATTTTATGTGGCTACTTTTGGACTATATTGGATTGAAAAGTATTGATATTCTTTGTCCTTAATGACTTTCCTAACCCCTTCCAAGGGAATCCAGAGCTTACATAATCTATTATTGTTGTGAGTACTGTTGGGGTTTTTAAATAATAGTTATTGTAGTCTAAGGATATAGAAGGAGCGAGACTTACAGGAAAAGGTAATAACATTTATCAGATGAATTGGTTCGGACTGAAAAATGGAAAAGCTTTCAAGGGCCTTTCTTCACAAATATTTCCTTTCATATTACTTTTTAAGTTAATGCGAAACAAGAACAGTAGGTATTGTGAATCTACAGGGTGGGTCTGACCTTGAGTCTCAAGCTCGGGAAAATATTTGGCAAGTCTTTGTGACTCCTATCTACAGCTGACAAAATATTCTAAGATACTCAGCAAATTATTTAGGAATACATTCCAACGTTATTACAGCGCGGTGTCAAATGGCATTCCAAGCTGGATTTCCCACATAGTTACTGGGGTTTAGGGAGCAGAATATCACCCGGTTCTTTTAAAACACAAGATCTTTGACCTTCAGGGTTACTGAGCCCTAAATATCAGCGTGTCAGAATACCTTGCCGACTGACTGGCGGTAGCGAAGGGTGAAAGGCAAAGAGCTAGAAGCATTGCAGAGCTTCTCTAACTCAACCAAACTTCCGTTTTCGGGTGAGACTGCAGCTACATTCTTCCTTCCTGTTCCCTCTGATCCTATCCTCCACCTTCCTTACCGCTACGAGTATGAGCCTCCAAATTTTTTTATAAGCCTTTCTAGGGGCACTGCAATATAGTAATGCAAAAAAAATGACAAAGTGAGAAGTGATGTCTAGGGGACATTACACGGACGGTTCAGAAGGACACAATGTTCATATGCAAATTGAAAGTTAACAAAGTTGGTGTGGTCAACACAACTATTCTTGCCAAAAGTACCGCCAGATATGGAGTAAAAACAGAGGGTTTATGTTTAGTCCGTAAAAGTGGCCATCCTTACCAAAACTCTTCCTAAACTACCCTAGAATATCAAGACAACACTGACATTTAACGAACAGAAGAGACTGTTCGAATCCATCCTACAGGCGTGCAAAACCTGTGACTCCTGGTTGTACCCTGAAACAACAGAAGTGACTGACCGGGGAAACAAAGAACATCTTTTAAGACCTGTGTTTGGGAAGCTTGTGCCAATAAGTACTTCAAGTCTTCAGAAGTCTGCAAAAATGGCACCACGAGTAGTCTTGAAAACTCCAGTTAAGAAATTAAAATTTGAGAATGACACATTTTCGACACAGTTTTGCAGCTGGAATTTGGGGCTACCGTTCTGCAATAGTATCCTCAGGCACAATTAGCAGCCTTTACGTCTCCGGCCGCCCGGTTTTCAGGCATAAGCTGACTCCTCTCGTGAGGCGGTCTCATTAAATCCGCAGCGTTGCAGAGAAAGCTGTTAGAAAACAGGGTGGAACCGAGCTGAACGGCGTCAATCAAATGCCTTAATAAGCCATGCTGGAGGAACTTTGGGGTTTTAGGCTTTGGCTTTAAGAGATTGAAAACTAAAAAACACAACAACAAAAAAAAAAGGCAAAGCCGTTCATCGCGGAGGAGAGCTTTGGCTGTGGGCTCTCGAACGTGACTAGCTGAAGCAAGCGAGCTGCGTGCGAGTAAGAGGCTGCTCTGCTGCCGGTGCAGATAACGCATGCCACCTGCCGTTAACGCATCACAGCGTCACGCCGAGCGATGCCTCCGTCAACGCAGACCGTCAAGCCCAGCCTCCGGCGGAGCCACGGAAGGTAACTCTACCGCCTCTTTTTGCTGCTCCTCGGCTTTCTCATCACCCCAGTACTTCTCACCTGTAGCACTTCCACCATCTACACGTTTTCGCCGCATTAACCCCGCTAATCTTCAAGTTTACCAGTTCCTTTTCTCCCGTACCCGGTAATTGATTCTTCTATTTCGCACAGACTCGCGGGCTGCTAACTTGTATTTTTGCCTGTAAAGAGTTTCAAGCATCTTTGGGGGTGCGTGAGCGCTACCCGTCTCCACGTTACGAGGCCAGCAGGGCGCAGGAGGCTGCACCGCCTCGCCCAGCGTCACCTCGCTTGCCGGGAGGGGGTGCGTGTGCGCGTGTAGGTCTGTTCAACTCCGCTGCCGCCCAACCACCGCGCGGGTTGGAGTGAAACGGTTCGCGGTTTTCAAGCGGGTTTGAAGGCGGGGAGTGCTGCCCCCGCGGGGCCGGCCGCACGGCATCAGCCGCCCGGGCCCGGGGCTCCCGCC
>NW_008824770.1:530569-540056 GCF_000699105.1 Pygoscelis adeliae
CCTTCGTGTTGAGCATTTTAGGCTGCTTTCGTATATTGAACTGCCCGGAAAAATCGTTTGGTCCAGTTAAACCGTTGACCTGAAGTTTCAGTCAGTGAATAGAGCGCTCATTCCATGCACGGATCCTTAAATAAAACTTACTTTCTTGAACAGGAAGAAAATACGAAATTAGAATTTGTTCTGATGAACCCTCCTCGCGTTTGGAGTAACGACCCGGCTCCCATTCAGCGCTTTCGGGTATATCTGGATTGTAGTGGGGTCCGGTTTCCAGGCTGCCATGAGGAAAGGGTGTTGAAAAGCAACTGTGCACGCCTTTGGTTAGTCCAACGTGTCTTTTTGAAAGTACACCAGCGTTGAATGCTGGTGCCCAGGTCCTCTGTTCTCCTAGGCGTGCTCACTGAAGAAGTGTTTATTACATCTAATAAGAGAATGTTCAAGACTAGTCACGATTACTCGGTACTCAAAGGCATGGGAGAAATTTGGACTCTATCCTTTGCAGCTGTTTAGCTGTTACGGGTTGGTGATAATTGCTGCCACTTATTTGCACAGCTTCTGCTTCCAGGAAGCAACTTTAAGGGGTAAAAGGAAACAATGAGGTCTAAAATGTTGGTACTGACAGCATCCTGTGGTGAGATGCTTACTTTATTAATTTTGGTAAGTTACTAATGTAATTATTAAAGCTTTCTTGGGGATTCTTTCCCAAATACTTCACTGGATGGGGTTATGAAATAATGCAGTCTTTTTCAGAATAACATGCACTTCCTTCATGTGTTGTTTTTGCATTGTGAACTCATAACTCTTCCATATATAAAGGAATCTTGTTCTCTAGATTTTGAAGTGTTTTGCTCTAGGTAGGTTATTGTTCTGAATTTTGAATGTGCTAACGTTTTTCAGATGGTAGTGTAACATCTTTGTAGGATACTGTCAGTGAAGGAAGGGAGCATGGAGAAAATAAATACTACAACAAGAAAAGTTTTTTCCACTTGAAAAGACATCCTGGGTGCATTCACAGAAGAGATCTGTGCGATTTCCTCAGAAATGCTGATGTCCCCCTATCATAGGGTGGGGGTTTTTGGGGTTTATTCTTTTCTTTGGGGTTTTTTTTTTTTTTCGGTCAAATGATCTCCAAACTTGGGCCTCTTGCTTCCAAATCAGCTTCCAGCACGTGAACCTGAGAGCTGGCAAGTAGCCTTATGAGCCATAGGGTCTGGCAGAACGCGTATTTGAGGGATTAGGGTCTGCAGCCTGCAACCTCCACAACCACAAACTAAGATGTGTTTCAAAGCCAAACAAAAAATACATCCTTACAAAAACAAAGCCAAGAATTAATGTAATGAAACTTGGGGATTTCTAAGTGACGATATTGTAGCCAAATTCTCCTGCCAAGATGCAGTCCTTCTTATGCTTTAGACACAAGACAATATAGAAGAAACAAAAATAAGTTTTTATTTAAAATACTAGCTGAGAAAAAAATCTTTCACGTTATATGGTCTGGTAGAGTAGCCAGATGGCTAGCGGAGGGCCTCTCATGATCATTATGTGTTGCAGAAGTCCGGTTTCCACAAACTTGGTTGAATCAACTGATTATTATGAAAATAAATTAATGCAAGAAATGCATTAATTTACTTGAATTAACATTTAAGTGGGTATGATAAACTTTACCTTGAATTTAGACACAAGTATTTTTCAGCTGCATGAATAGTCGTATCTTCGTTAGCTTCAAAATGTCCATCGACTGCGCTTAAGTGGAGCTGTGGTAGTTTACACGCTCATACTTTGTCAGCTTTGTTTCTGTCAGTGCGTTGCTTAACTGGGATGTGACATACAGTCTTGATTTTAAAATACTTGATAAGAGTAAATAGAAAATGCCAACAGTAATACATCTGGTTTTAATTTTGGTCTTTTTTAAGGTAGAAGCGTTAGGAATTATTTTACTTTTTGTTTCACTTAGGGCTCAGAGATGGATTCATCAGAACGATCAACAGTTAGAAGTGAGCAGAAATCCAGGTAACTTGTGTTGCAGAGATTATACCAAACTTTCTCTTAATGAAAATCTGAAAACACAGTGGAAATACATTACTGAAAACTGGATGCAAGAACGTCATGCTTGAAAACTTGAAACGATCCCAGAAACTAGTTTCTCCACTGACCGAGGGCTTCATACTCAGTTAAGCTGTTCGTGAGGAATAAATAATATACTTGCTGAGAGGAAACAATTTGTGCTGAATGTAGCAGGAAGGCATGGGGATTATCAGCAATATATTCTTTGTAGGCATTAGCTAGCAACCTTATCCACATGTTTATTAATTGCTTTGCCTGAGGCCATTTCAAGTTAAACATTATAGTTTTAGCTAGATAGTTTCAGATGATTGTGAAATAAGAGGTGTTAAACATCCATATTACCAGATTAACAGGAATTAAAAATCTGTAAAGGTAGTTTTGAAAGTCAAGGGAATTCTAAGGTTCTGTATTACTGAAATCCTTGTTTGTATACGGTGATTTCACTGTATGGTTTAAATGCATTTTCACTTCTTTGCAAAGTAATCATGAAAGCCAGACTTTCTCGACAGTTTCTTGTGCTGGCTTGCGCAGTGAATACTGATGTAGAACCAAATACGCCTTTGAGAGTCGTCTGTGGTTAGTAACATCAGAATAGTGGGCTAGATGAACCCTTGATCTGAACAAGCATGACTGTTCTTATGTTCCTGTATCCTAAAGTGAGAATAAATGAGAATAAGAGATACTGCTTTTTCCCAGAAAAACAAAAGTTTGTTTCTTTGAAATATTGTGACTCGTCCCTTTGAAATAGTTCTACTTACTTTCTGCCAGACACGTGTTAAGTAAATCATTGGACGGTCCTTTGACTGCTTTTTTCAAAATTTCATTTGAAATGGTGTTTGGCTAGCCCAGTGGACTGAAAATTGGTAATTGTCAATTTGGATCTCAAAGACATTAGTGATTTGAAGTTGTTGCCATTTTTTGGCTTTAATTAATTATGTACACTTACTTGTCTAAAATGACCAAAAGACCTAAAGTACATTGTCGGTTTGGGGAAGGCTGTGAACTGCTGCCAATACCATTCTTCCGCGTAGAAATGGAGAACTCCGTTCCTTTTGGTTGGTTAGTATTTTGCACAAGCGTTAATAGTTCATAGGGACTTCTCGAGTCAGTTGTGAGATCTTCAGAAAAGTTAGAAAATGCACTGTAAAAAACGAAGATTTTTGTTTTCTGTTTTAAAGAAAATTCTTAAAAAGTCTAATAAGAAAGCAGCCTCGGGACCTTCTTCTTGTAATTGGAACTGGGGTAAGTGCTGCGGTAGCACCAGGAATCCCAGCGCTGTGCTCCTGGAGAAGCTGCATTGAGGCTGTAATTGAAGCAGCTGAACAGCTGGAGGTGCTTCATCCGGGAGATGTTGCTGAATTTCGTAAAAAAGTAATCAAAGATAGAGACCTGCTTGTGGTTGCACATGATCTCATCAGGAAAATGTCACCAGTGAGTATGTTTATAACTTTGATTGATTTCTAAAATTCTTACCTACTTTTATTTTGTTATCAACAAAAATTCTTTTCAGCTTTCTAAAACTTGAAATTTTTCTGGTAAAAAGTGAAAGTTTGATGGTAATCATATAGTACACTGTACGTTTTGGAGAGGCTAAAAAATCCTTGGTTTTTAGTGTAAGCAAGCTTTCGTCGTGATTAATGCAAGCAAGACTCCTGACTATTAAATATTTGCCATAATGTTTCTTGGAACTGAAAGAGGAATTTATAGCTCTGCTGGGTAAAACTAGAGATACCCTGAAAGTACAGGTAGACCTTGACCCTACTGATAGCCTGAGATCACACAGATGTAATCACTGCTGCAGCTCGCACTTCACTGAAGACAGTGCATACGTGCCCAGTTTCTCAGACGTTCGTCTTGGGTTCCAGAGGCTTTCAGGCTGTGTTAAGAGGTTTGCCAGGTCTTCCAGTTGAAATAATTAGGGTGACATACATACTGCTAAGTTGTAGGATGTGTTGAGTGTTTTGCAACACGTCGTGAGCTTCTCTAGAGGCAAAGTGTAATAACAACCTCTCTCTTTTGGGAGGAGTCTGCATGTATGGTTAGGCAGATTTAACAATTAATACATTTTTCTCAACCAGGAAGCAAAAAAAAAAAAAGAAACCAGAAAAAAGCCCCCAAACCCTTTAATAGTACATCCCAGACTCTGAATCCAGGGAATGATCATTTCAGTATACTAACCGGTTTTCAAAGCAGTATGAGAAAGGTGAGGTTTCCGTGTAGTTAGGCCAGTAGCCGTATTTGGCTTATAAAAAGACATTTGTTCTGTGTGTGATACAATTTATTGAATAGGAAGCCTGTATATTTCATAGAATTGTTACACGTTCCTATCAGTCTCGGCAGATACTCTGGGCAAATGCAGCCTACGCTTTGAGGAAAGCGTACCTTCGTGTTTGTTTAGGAGTGACGAGTGAGGGTTTAACTGTAGCAAAATAGTTTTGTTTTACTGTACCTGCATTACAAGCTTTCTTGAGAAAGCCAGACTATTATTTCGAGCTACATTAAGTAGAGGCAAGAGCACCTGAATAATTTGAGATTGTTTTTGATGGTTTTGTACATTCAGCCCTTTATGCTTTGTATACTATGTAAGCCCTCTAATTTTAAAGAAATGCTTTGGCATTAAGTAGACAAATGATGTGGAGGCAATTATAATGGTGCACGTGGTCCTTATGAAGCGTTCGTCTTTTTCTTTCTTCAGCGTACTGGGGATACGAAGCCCAACTTCTTCCAGGATTGCTTAATGGAGGTGTTTGATAATTTAGAACAACACATTCAGAATCCTGTTGTTCTGCAATCAATCCTGAGACTCATGGAGAGAGGCACAATGGTTCTGACTACAAACTATGATAATTTACTTGAAATATTTGGTCAGCAACAGGGTAAACCTATGGAATCTTTAGACTTGAAAGATAAGGATAAGGTATGATGAAAGCAGTAAAGTTTTTAGACTTATTAGAAGAGAAGGCAGCTCGTAAGCTTCATTGAAAGATGTTTTCCTGTTTAAAGAGTGTCAAGGCTAAAACTTCTTAATTGGTAAAGCATGTCTATAAGCTAACAGCACATGCACAGACATTTATTTTACGTGTCTTTTTATTCTGAATAATCTGGTAACAGTTACCAAAGAGAATTTCAGTGGCGCACTTATTAACCAATGCCCACCCACTCCCTGGAAAAAACCCACAAACTTATTTAACTTACGTGAAGTAATTGTTACAATCACAAATATGATTTCATCTAGCTGGTAGTTAATTTGCTGTTCGTGTCTTTTCTGTCCGCGTTGCTGGAACTTGCTTCTTGGTTGAATGCTTGTTTAGACCAAAAAGCCAGAGATATCTTCAGTATCAGCAATCACCCCTTTATTATAATTTAAAGTAAGCTATGTAATCAGTAATTAAAATTGTCTCTTGCTGCAAAAAAGTGCAAAAGAAGTTATTTCTGCTTTAAGTGGGTTTATAAGTTAGGACAGCTGTATATTTTTGCAGAATCTCGGTTACTGTAGTATATTATAGCATAACAAAAGAATGTAACTTGCATGATTTGCTTTAGGTTCTTCAGTGGGCAAGAGGTCATATAAAATATGGAGTTCTTCATATTCACGGCTTATATACAGATCCCTGTGGAATGGTGCTAGATCCCTCGGGATATAAAGATGTTACTCAAGATCCTGAAGTCATGGTTCGTGTGATCTTTAGAATTTTCACTACGTTTTGCCAAACTATTCTATTGTAACCACTGCATACACATTACCTAAGGCTAGGGTTTTGTAGATTATATAGATAAAATAATTGGGGCCCAGAAAAATGGCAGTATTATTCAGAAAGCCAGCTGTGTTGCTAGGGCAATGTATGCTCTTGTATACTGCTGCTTTGTAAATCACAATCAAAACCCTCAGCTGTATGTCGTAGTTTTAGAGTTCTTTGTATTTATCTCATGAAGGAACATTAGCCCCAAAATACTAGACACCAGAACAAGGATCCGTCACCATCTGATTGCTTGGATTCTTTTTTTTAGGGGCTTAAGCTGTTACCAGCTCTGGATCCTGGACTTAATGTTCTATCTTAGGTATTTTAAGAAGTCAAACATTAGGTCAATCTGTAAATAAGGAAAATTAATACTCTTGACCAAATGGGAGCCTAATATTCTGTTATCGTAATTCTTTCAATTTAAAATTCCCTTACTGGAAATATTTACATGTGCACTTAATTTTGTATGGTAACTTTGAATATAATTTTTTTTTTGTAGAAACAGTGCTTATGAAATGTCAGTTTGCCTGGATCCTAAAACATACGCTTAATTCAGTTTAATAGTGATGTCTGCTCTGCTTCTCCTTTTAAGTCTGACATATTTTTAAAGTTCTTACCTTGGCCTTTTGACTGCTGAAGTAAGTGTAGCGCTTGTGTGTTTATATTTCTTAACAGGAGGTTCTTCAAAATTTGTATCGAACCAAGTCTTTCTTGTTTTTGGGCTGCGGAGAGACTCTGCGTGATCAGATATTCCAAGCTCTTTTTCTTTATACTGTAAAGAATAAAGTGGATTTAGAACATTATATGTTGGTGCTTAAAGAAAATGAAGACCACTTTTTTAAGCTCCAGGCAGATATGCTGCTGCACGGAATAAAAGTAGTGTCCTACGGGGACTGCTTTAAACAATTCCCAGAGTACGTACAAGATCTGACTGCTCAAATCTGCAAGCAGAGAAGCCCAGGTAATGTATCCTCCTCAATAAGAACGTTTTGAGTAGGTACGTGGCAGGGTGCCACGTCTGAACAATCAGCAGTTGGTCTGAGGTGCTGACCTCGTGCGTAGCTAGCGATAGGCCTGTGCAGCATCTTTGCTTATGAATGGCACGCAGAGTTGGAACACGTGACAAAATTGTGACCAAATTTCTTTCTGTAAGGTCTGTGGATTCTTGCAAATTTAATCTTTAATTCTGAATTTGTCTTTTTGTTAGCATTTGGTTAAGACGTTTACTTTGTGTATTTTTTTGGTGTGAACGACCCCAGTATATTGAGTATTACATTGTATGAAATATGACATGTCGGTAAAAGAGACTAAAAGAATAACCGGTGGGATAAGCTGGTTGAGCCACAATATCTGATGCACCACAGAATGGGAAATTAGTGCACCCAATAGCGTTTCGCTTAGCGCAGTTAGGGCTAATGGGGAGAAAACCCGAGTGCGAGGATAATGTTTTGTGACAATAAAATAGAAGAGGCTGTGGAATAATACTCCATTTGTGACAGTGAGTGGCATTCTGTAGAGGGCGTTTAATGCTAAAATGGGAAATAACTCGATACCTTTGCTGAAGGTAACAGTCCTGCATCGACAGGGAGCTAAATTTCACTAACTAGGTCTGTTCACCTACTCCCCCTGCTCCCTTCCATCCTGTTGTCTCTCCGCTCATAAAATTCCTTAGCTGTAACGATGAAGAGCCTTTAATACAAAACCAGGGAAAAACAACAACTGCATGTTGAAAGAAGGAGACTTCTTTAATGTTTTCCAAACAAGGACAGTTCTACTATGGCTTATCCAGAGAATTGAGGAAAATAACTGGAGTAAATGACCTTGGGAAGAATACTGTTTCACAGCTCTCTTGTTTGTCATGTCAGTGAAACTGTTTTGTCTGAAATGGTGGTCACACAAGCGGTGCATAGCAGGAACCTTCCCCTTGCCCTCCTTAAAAGAAGATTGCAGGTGTATGCCCGAATTATATAATGGTTTTTGTAACTGGATGCATATTACATTTAGACTGGATTAGATTTTTCTTTCCATGAAGGCTAGAAAAAATACTTAGCACAGCGTCTAGGTTTCGGGAAGTTTGTCTGCAGTGTAGACACCTGAAAGTAAGCTGGGGTGCAATTTCAGACACTGAACCAGCCTCAGCCTGCTGGTTGTTCTTTGACATACTGCTGTTGATGGATGTGATGGACATGCTTTTCATAGTCTGAGCAGTGTCTAGAGCCTGTTGAGTCCGGAGTATCCGATTTATTGCAAAGCAGCCATTGGTATCAAAACAGGCTGGGAGATACATTTACGTAAGCTCTAAATGGAAACGACTGCAAAATCAGACTATAATGCTCCCCTTTTTGTTCAGTGGAGTTACTGATTGGCATAATACTTGCAAGAAGAGGGACTTAACTCTAACTTCAGAATCTTGATCTGAATGTTGATCACATTTACAAGTCAAGATCCCAAACAAAACTGTTTTGAAATATGCGTAACTGCTCTTTACGTTACCAAACTGTCAGGTTTCATTTTTTTCATGTTTATTTACAAACTCTCCTTTAAAAAATAGCAGAAGGAGTTTGTTAAAAGGGTTCTATGAAAGAAATGAGAAATGCAGGCCCTGATAGGGGACTTCAGCCACCCGAACATGTGCTGGAAAAGCAGCACGGCGAACTGCAAGCAGTCCAGGAAACTACTGGAGTGCGTGGAGGACAACTTCCTAGTACAGGTGATGGAGAGCCTGAGCAGGGGAGAGGCGCTGCTGGATCTGTTGCTCGCTATCGGAGAGGTCAAGACTGGAGGTAGCCTGGGCTGCAGCAATCATGCCCTGGTAGAATTCTTAATCTACAGATGAAGCAGATGAAGTTGCTAAGCCACTGGCCATCATATTTGAAAAGCCATGGCAGACTGGGGAAGTTCCCAGTGACTGGAAAAGGGGAAACATAACCCCCATTTTTGAAAAGGGGAAAAAAGGAAGACTTGGGGAACTACAGGGTGGTCAGTCTCACCTCTGTGCCCAGCAAGATCATGGAGCAGATCCTCCCGGAAACTATGCTGAGGCACATGGAAAACAGAAGTGATTGGCGACAGCCAACATGGCTTCATGAAGGGCAAATCGTGCCTGACAAATTTGGTGGCCGCCTGTGATGGGGTTACAGCGTTGGTGGATAAGCATTTGATACTGTCCCGCATGACATCCTTGTCTCTAAAATGGAGAGACATGGATTTGATGGGTGGACCACTCGGTGGATAAGGAATGGGCTGGATGTCGCACTCGGAGAGTTGCGGTCAATGGCTCGATGTCCAGGTGGAGACCAGTGATGAGCGGTGTCCTTCAGGGGTCCGTATTGGGACCAGTAGTATTTAACGTCTTTGAGGACTTGGACAGTGCACCCTCAGCAAGTTTGCGGATGACACCAAGCTGAGTGGTGTGGTTGATACTCTAGAGGGAAGGGATGCCATCCAGAGGGACCTTGACAGGCTGGAGAGGTGGGCCTGTGTGAACCTCATGAAGTTCAGCAAGGCCAAGTGCAAGGTCCTGTACATCCCAAACATGGATACAGGCTGGGCGGAGAATGGGTTGAGAGCAGCCCTGCTGAGAAGGACTTGAGGGTGTTGGCTGATGAGAAGCTCAACATGACCCGGCAATGTGTGCTCGCAGCCCAGGCGGCCAACCATATCCTGGGCTGCATCAAAAGAAGTGT
>NW_008824770.1:540162-565798 GCF_000699105.1 Pygoscelis adeliae
TGTTCAGCCTGGAGAAGAGAAGGCTCTGGGGAGACCTTATAGCAGCCTTCCAGTACTTGGGGCAGGGGTGGGGGGCGCCTTGCAGGAAAGATGGGGAGGGACTCTTTATTGGGGAGTGTAGTGATAGGAGGAGGAGTAACGGTTTTGAACTGAAAGAGGGTAGATTTAGATTAGGTATTGGGAAGAAATGGGAACAGGTTGCCCGGAGAGGTGGTGGATGCCCCATCCCTGGAAACCTTCAAGGTCAGGTTGGCTGGGGCTCTGAGCAACCTGATCTAGTTGAAGATGTCCCTGCCCACGGCAGGGGGGTTGGACTAGATGACCTTGAGAGGTCCCTTCCAACCCAAACTATTCTGTGATTCTAAATACAACTTTGCCATTTTGGAATGTTGCATAAAAATGTAAAAACTTTTTGGATGCTAACTTGTGCCGTTGCTGTCTCTTAACACTTCTCTAGATGCTGATCGAGTGGACAGCACAACACTGTTGGGTGAGTAACGTTCTTATTTTCACAGGAAGTTCCATAATCTGTCAGAGGGATAAAAATAAGTCTCATTTACAAAGTAGTTAAATGATTATAGTGCAGCACTCTGATTTAGCTCTGAAAGTCTGCTTAACATACTCTCTTTTTGCCCTCTTATTTTCTTTCTACATATTAGCAGATAACTGCTGGCTTTCAGGTGTCAATAAAATGACAAATGATAAAATGGAAAAGCTCCAGAAAATGTGTATAAAAAATTATTAATGCTGATCAGAGTATTCTAAGGTAATACTAACATCCATGAGGTTTTGGCTTAAATTTCCAAACATACGTTTGGCTATTTTGAACGCCTTCCTTAAGAAGGTATGGAGGAGTGAATCTCAAGCTTAAGCGTGTAGTACTGAAGGTGAATTTTTGGCTAAGCATTGTTCAGGTATCTTTGTGATACTTCTGTGAATAAGCAGAGCAATAATACATTCCAATTTATGGTATATAATAGCAAAACTTCCCTTTGAAACAACACTTCAACTTAAAAACATTACGCTTCTAAGATATTTGTGCTGCTGCTGCAAATGATACCAAACCTGTATAAAAATATTTCATTATTGCATATAAGGGTCTTTGGCATCGCAGGAGATTAAACCCCCCCCCCACTTCTTCACAATCAAAAAGTACACAAGGTCCAAGCTACTTGTGGGCAGATGTAAAGTCAGAGATTACTTTTGTAATTGCAACTAGATTTTAAGCTTATATGTCTTTCAGATGAGTTCATAAATCCCTTTTTCAGTAAAGTACAATTAGGCATCAGTGGAGAAGAAACCAAAAACTTGAGGACAATTTATTCCAGTTCCACTTGACATAAAGCTCCTTTACTAACTTATTAGCACCCCCCTTACAAGTAATCTTAGCACCCATTTACTTGTATTTTGGAATACATAGCAAGTTAAAAAAAAAAATTATTCCTTAACACAGATTTGTAGAATACCCCACAAAAAAAAATATCTAGAGGTTTAAGTGATGGATGTCCTGATTTTGAAGGAATTTCCCTTCCATTCATTTTTACTGTCCAGCTATGCTGTTTATACTTTCAACAGTAGCTCACACCAGCAATTTTTTTCCTCTGAATGAGGGATCCAAACTTTTTAAAGAAGCTTCTCACCTGTGAACTCCACAGGCATTATCACACAAAATCAAGAATTATTTTCCTCAGAAGGCAGCTGTATAATTGGCTACTTCCCGTTTTATATGTTAGTACCAGAGCTCAGTGTTGGGGAAGAGCTAGAGATCACTGAACTGGTGCAGACTTCCAGTAGGGTTAGTGTTATAATTCAGAATTCAAATACAAGAACCTCAGTGGACCAGTAGTGTGTTTATTTTAATATTTGGTGCTTGTAATAAAAAGTATACAAAGCACACGTGTAGCAACATTAAAATATCTTTTTTTTTTTTTTCCCCCCTCTCCCTCCACAGGAACTTCATGTGTGGACTGTGCTAAAAGGAAGTTAGAAGAAAACGGCACTGACTCTCCTAAGAGAATCAAGCAGTCAGACAATGGTATACTCACTATTTAAGTGGGGGGAAAAAAAACCCCAACCAACCCAAAACCCAACCCAGCAGCTCTTTAACAGTAGGTGTTTTACATCTGCTGCATGAAAAGTTTTGAGCTGAGTATTCCCATGGTTTTAAGTGGAATAAAAATTGTGCATCTTGGCCTTTTCTTTCCTAGAGCTGTAAATGTGTAATGTATGTAAAGCTTGAGCATCGTACTAGTCCCTCTCCAGGCACTTCCGTACTACTAAAACTGTATCTGCAGGGTCGTTTAGAAGCAGGTGTGAGTTTTCTCTCCCTGTGCTTCAAGCCAGTTGGACCAAGCTCTGACCAAGGTGAAGCCACGACAGAGGTACTGTTTGAATCTGTCAGAAATTACTTTTGACATACCTGCGACTATCTGTTAGTTGCCTTTGAAATGAAGGGTTTTCTGTTCTTTTCTCATCAGCTGAACTGCAGTTAGGCTGCTGGAGGTTGAACTCTTCAGGGGTCTGTCAGCACATGGCTGCTTGCAAGCTTCAGGTTCAGATCCCTAAGCTGTTAGGAAGCGTTGTTTCACGTTTATAGATCCTGCATCATGATAACCTGCCTATTTTACGCTTTCAGCACGAGTATTTGTTTTCATTTGTCAGTCTGTTAAGGCATGAGATCACATGGAGAAAAGGATGGAATAGTAATGTTATCAGCAAGAACATACACCATATGTACATGGGGGCTTACTGACCTATTTGCAGTGTATTTCTATGGAAATATTTCAAATATTGTTGTTTAAATTGCAGAGTATGCTGCCAGTTATCTCAGAAAGCAGATAATGGATAGTCTTAATGCAGCAGAATTAAAACCAGTTAGTATCTAATTGTGTATCTGTAGACAATTTCTAGTGTGTAAGTTTGACTTCAGTTGAACTACTCAGTGATTAAGGTTAATGCAATGCCTAACTGTTGGGGTTTTTTTTTTCTGAGGTGCTGTTACTTCACCTGCCACTGAATTGTCTCAGCACTAAACTGACATAATTACCAGTCCAGTTGCTAACACTGGTAATCGTATGAAATGTTCTAGTCGGCTGCCTCTCCCCTCAGTGTCTGCAGGAGAGCACGTTCAGGACCATTCTTTGTTCCTACACTGGCACATTCATACCTGGCAGTCCTGGAGGGTTGCTTCAGTCAGGTTTCTCTGCTTATGTTCCCTGTGGATTTGACGTTACGCCTTCAGAGATCACATCACACTATAACAAGCTTTTACAGGGAGTGAAAGTGATGAGTCTGTCAGATGACCTTTCTGTCTGAATTGTGGTATGTCAACTCTTTACTCCCACGTCACAAAAACCATTTCTGCTTGGTTCTCTAGTATGTATGTGTGCAAAATGAAAAGCTTAAAAGCTTCTTTCTAGTCTAGAAACTACTGAGATGGGTAGAGTTTTTGTGGTGTGGAAGTCTTTGTCCCTGTTCTGAAGTAGATAAAGATCTCAAGACATTTTGCCTAGAAAAGCAATCATCTTAAACAATGCATGCACACTGACTCTTGTCTTCTACCCCAGAAGAAAACACCCAGTTGTCTTTCATGATTGACAGTCTGGAAACCATACTTGGGTTTTAGTATGTGATATAATTGCTAAGGACCTCAAGCATCAGTTCTCAGGGTTTCAGCCGTGTTTTTTAAAAGGTAAAAATCAAAAGCAAACCCAGCCTGAATATAGACCATACGCATCCTCTCCCTTTGAGACACTGTATTTATACATACATCACTTTTGAAAATTAAGTCTTCTAGCATTGCGTATAGCGCTCTCTGTAAAACTCCAACCTCTCAAATTTGCTTCTCTAGTCAACATGAATTGGCTGTTTTCAAAAGCGATCAGCCATGCTATTTTGGATGCTGATGTTATCAGCTTATAACACTTTAATTTTGCTACAGCTTGAAGCAACAATTTATCAGATGAGCTGAGCTATTTATGACGCTGATTACCACAATTATTTAAGCCCAACCCTAAAGTCATGTAACTCCTTATCTTGTGCCTGAGTCAGATCCACATTAGGAAATCACACCGCCTCCCTTTGGTAAGGATCAACTTACACCTAGCATTGGTGATGATTCTTCAGTTTTGTAGACACTGCTGAACTGCAACTTACTTACACAACAGCCTCCCCTGACTCAAGTGCCATTTATTTGTATCATGAAAAGCAGATGAGTAAGTAGGGAGTTATTTTAATTCCTAACATACACAGGAAGAAGGTAGAAATGCCTAAGTTTGGCGTGTCCTCCCCCCCACCCCCTGCACTCCAATAATATATTTTAGTCATCTTAGGGATGGGATTGCCTTGCAGCTACCTCAGGGTTTAAAACAGTCAAAAGGGTCAGAACCTGAAGCTTGCCTGTTCCATTTATCTGTTAAGTGAAAGAGTAACTTGTTTAAGGCCCTGTTCAAATTACTACCTGAGTACTGTGAAAGAACTAACCATACAAATTGGCATGTGAAATGATGTTTGCCAATTCTACCGTAGAGGGCTGCTCTTCTACTTAAGTCATAGTTGTTTTTTTTAAAATGGGAGTAAGATACTTACTGAAAACAAACTTGTTGACCATTTATTATCCTGTTGTGCTCAAGCTGTGTAATGAATGTGATAGGACACCTCTGATGAGGGCATACAATCTTTTAATAAAGTATTTGAAGCTAAATAGACCATCCTCGTATAGTAGCTAAGACATGTAGCTTTCACCATTCTTCAGACTGTTCAATTCTTTACTGTATTTTTCTATTTCAACCAGCCATTCCTAGCAACAGCTAGGAACTTCAGTTCCTAGTCTTAATGCAGCATAAGACTAGGTTAAAAAAAAAAAGCTACAACAAAACTTCTGTATTTGCAATACACAGAGTGATGTGGGTCAAAGATCTTTGAAAATCACTAGAGGCTGCTCTTCTATTCATCCTTCACACTACTATTAAGTATTTCCGCATCTGTCAATGGATTCTGAATTAAGGGACTGATGCTAACTTATGACTTACGCTCAGAGTTAAGTAATTTTATTTAATAAAGGGTGGCAGCAACATAAGTATTTGATAAACATCTGTCTACAGTATAAGTAAGTGGACACATTCATGTCATTGAAATGTTCCCATAGGAACACGCTATCTGCTGCTCACATGTCATTCCTTCCTTATGCAATAACCCCACATGTCCAGACATCATCAGTTGTGTGCAACAAGCACAGTATTAGCAACACATTACAAGGTAGATGTGTATAAGCAGCATGGTGGATAAAAGGAAGCTAGTATATGAGCTTAAGAAGATGTAATTATTATGAACAACCATAAACCAAATAAAGCTCTTCGGCATACACCGAGGTGAAACATAAGCCACGTGAAGTGATTCGAGCTCTCTCAAACAGTGTTCTGTATGCAACTTTATTAACTTTGCTTCTTACATGAAGCACGGCCATCAAAATAAACTCGACTTTACTGGGACAGCTACATAATGACGATCTCAACTGCAAACCAATATATTTTTTCTAAGGCTGCTACCTGTATGGCATCTGACTCACACCTGTTTTATTCTTTCCACTTTCATGTGGGGTAGCATCTGACTCACACCTAGAGAGATATATGATGAGCTTTTGTGAAGTTAGCTAACTAGTATTTTCATAAGGTTGCAGTGGAAGACTGAAGTGTTACTGGGCATCACAAAAGTCACATAAGCTAATGGGCGGATTCCAGTATCATCTTGTTTTAAAAAACAGGAAATAACCCTATCTGAAGGCAAACAGATGCAGCTGCGACACAAAAAGAGAGCGTTTGTAAAGGTCTTGACTAGTGGTAGCATGCATCTAAACAGTGCACTGGAGATACGGCTAAACACATTACTTTTCATAAGGAAAGGAAAGGCTTATTCTTCGTAATAGTGTGCTTATGTGAACCCGTAGTCCTTCATCTTAAGGCAAAAACACCTAAAACACTTGAAGAGAAAGCTTTGCATACCAGAATGTACACACTTCAGTAACGACCTCTGGCTATCTCTTACTTGTTAACAAAACTGTATCAATGACCAGCAGTTGCTTCCTTCAATATTTTAGAAAACTGCTTTGTTCGAAAGGTAAACATTTCTCTATCAACCTCTAACAGCCACATTCAAACTCAGGATTTGTTACAGTCAGCTGTAAACACAGTTCTTGCTGTTGTCACCTGGCCCTGAAATCATCCATGCTTTATTCCGAAACGGAACTGCGCTTGTGCTTCTCTGTTCTCTCCTGGTCATTCATGTCTGGATACTCGGTAAGATCCAAAGTCAGTACTCGACTGAACATAAAGTCATCATGCTGAGAAGAGGAAGGATCATACAATTTTAAAACATTTCTGTAATTTGAAATAAGCATTTCATAAATGACTATGAGATACAATAATGAGCTTGAGTTACCAAAATGATCTTTTCATCGAGCCGGTACCTGCACTTATTTCTGAACACAAAGTAGTTCAAATCCAGCAACACAATTATGTACGTGATTCACTGTAGTAACAAGGTGTAAATCAGTACTTCAGCAAAAACCAGTGTGTATTATTTTAACAAAACTTGGTAATAATTAATTGTTACCTCTGGACACACTCCAATCAATGCGTCTGCTTTGGAATAAAACTCTTCCTTTAGAGAAATAACTATCATTTGAAGCTGTTCATGTGCCTGTTCTCTAATGAAACTTGATACCTTTGGAAAGAAGCCAAATATTTCAGTAAGTTAGTTCTGGCAGACTTAAACCATGCTATAATTAGGGAATGATGAGGAAAGAACTGAGCTTCATTAGCTGCAGAATTCACTAATTCAGTTATGAAATAAGCAGGATAAAATGAGAAATAATACAGTCTTAAGACAGGGACTTCGCATGTTCTTAAAGACAACCCCTCGGATTTGCTGCTTTTTGAAAACACTTAAGAAAATAATCACTCGCTCCAATGAATAAAGTTACAGAAAAAGGGTCAGTGACAATGAAAAATATTTTACTTAATATAACTACAAAGGAAGGGGGAAATTCCTGAATAAGGGAAAAAAAAGTGTGAAACGGTTGTTACTGGCTGTATACTAAAATCTTAAATACATATTAGTTCGCTGCAGACAGCAACATTTTTTTTTCAATGATCTGCAAAATAAAAGGACAAATATTAAGTTATAAATCAGTGACTGAATAAGGCAGTATGCCGCCATATAAGTTACATGCTGAATAAAGGAAAACCAGCACATTTTTAATTAGACTTTTGTCTGCACAGTTATAGCTATGTGATAGGGAAGTCATTTTTTTTAAACGGAAGAGCTGCCTTTAGTGAGTTACATAATTCACATTCATTTTACAGTATAATTACAAGTAAATTATTGGAGATACACTTTAGTAAATCCTTAAACTGAAAGAACGGAAAGAAAAAGACTTAGTTCTGAGCATGAAACCTGGATACTAGTGAGTACTAGCAACATTTTCCATATATCATTTTTGCTCACTTGCAGTATTTAATTCCTCTGTCTGAAGGTTTTGGTGCTTTCCAATAACAACTGCATCTTGCAGATAAGGGAAGAGATAGAAAAGACCCTGGGAGCAGGGAAACATTAAGTGAATTATACTTGCAGATCACTGCAATTTTGCTTTTCCTCATTCTGCAATTTAAGACACTTTTTGCACATGCTTAAAGAATAATCTAACTCTCCTCATAACAAAACCTAGACAGATGTTGAAGCCAATCAAAGGAATTTTCTAGGAAACCACTATTTTGTCACCCTCTTCCTCCATTACACGGGAATGTGTAATTCCATGCATATTACGGAATATCTGCTCTCCAAGCATACTACCCATCACAGCCTGTATCACAGGTTGCCTGCTTCATGTTGCTTATGTGAAAAGAGCAGCCTTTTTAGTAATCCTGCCCCAACCCCTCCACGCTGCATCTGGTTACGGGAGCAGCAGGCAGGAGGAGGACTGCAGAAGGGCAGTAAGCCAAACGGGACGTTCTGGACTGGGGCCACGCAGCTGGTATGCCCCAGCCTTACAGGAGACGGGCATCTCTAGCCATGAAGGTTACAAAACAGGTAGAAGCCCAATTCAAAGCAGGAAGCTCAGTGTAACTTCCCAGTCAGGTTAGATGGGCCCCAAGGACTCAACTAAAGGCTTAACGTAGACTACTAAGGCAATTTCAGGGTTAACCCTAATGTGTAATATAATGCAAGTTTAATAGCTCTTTGGCCATAAAGCGCTATTTATGGATGTTATTTTTATAAATATACATTAGACCAGAACTTAGGATACTTAAAACTTTCTGCATTAATGTTATTTTCTTGAATATGTATCTTAAAAACATACATTATTGTTGCTGATGCGTCAAATGAAATATGATACTTTCAAACTGTAAAAAAATGCCACCAATTGAAGGTTATAAGCCTAGCAACCATTTGGCTAACAACTGTTAATATGACCATCTTTTGTGGGCTACAAATGTGATTTTTACCTGAAGAAAAGTAAACCAGATTTGAAATACATTTGAATTGAGAAACCCAGCTGCATAAAAGAAAAATCAGCTGTTCTTTGTTCATAGCGTTCTGAAAAAGAATGGTGCTCAGCATATTCTTCGGTATAAAGTGGCCATCTCTTCTGCCAGATGTGACAGAATGAGCCTACTCAGAAAGGCAAACTGCAGCAAAGTGCCTCATTACTGTGTTTCTCATTAGCTCTGTTAATGCATCATTTGTAGTCTCTATGGAAAGTTGGTTAACATACTAGAAATCATTAACTTCATGGAATGTGTACGTAATTGATGACCGGTGCATCTATAACTGCAACAGGAACTTATGTGGATAAACTAAAGTCATCCAGGTGATGACCTGCAATTTTGCTAGGCATGATCTGGGACCCCAGCCCGGCTCCAGACAACCATGGAGAATTTTACATTCGTATCGAAAAGACCACCTCAGAAGTCTGCAGAGATAGGAAGTACTAGACACCTAATACACTGCAGCTTTGATGAAAGACAAAAACGTGAAATTTAGCATTAAATAGTGTAATAGCAGACAAGAAAGACAGGAAAGGAAAACTTGGAGGCAGCCTGCATAACTCTAAGTCATCAGCCATGATACATTTGACTGCAGAATGAAGAATAACATCCAGAATACACAATACTGGTATTTAACCAGAATATGTGATCTTCAACTGTTACGTCAACTCATAGTGGTCCTGAGCAAAAGCCTAGTAACTAGAAGAGTATCCTGTTAAAAAGCTTAGATCACAGAGGTGTTTTTGTGATCACTTGATATGTAACCTTGTGTTGAGGTTTAACCCAGCAGGCAGCTAAACACCACACAGCCATTCACTCACTCCCCCCCAGCCCCTCAGTGGGATGGGGGAGAGAATTGGGGAGGGGGAAAAAAAAAAAAGTAAAATTCGTGGGTTGAGACAAAGACAGTTTAATAGGACAGAAAAGGAAGGGAAAATAATAATAATAATAGAACATACAAAATAAGTGATGTACATTGCAACTGCTCACCACCCACTGACCAATGCCCAGCCAGTTCTCGAGCAGCGGTCACTGCCCCCTTGGCCAGCTTTCCCCCAGTTTATATACTGAGCATGACATCACATGGTATGGAATATCCCTTTGGCCACTTTGGAGTCAGCTCTCCCGGCTGTGCCCCCTCCCAGCTTCTTGTGCACCTCCAGCCTTCTCAGTCAGTAGAGCATGGGAAGCTGAAATGTCCTTGGCTAGTGCAAGCACTGCTTAGCAACAACTAAAACATCGGCGTGTTATCAACATTATTCTCATCCTAAATCCAAAACACAGCACTGTACCAGCTACTAGGAAGGAAATTAACTCTATCCCTGCCGAAACCAGGACACCTTGTTTCTAATCATGTCATTGAGAGCCAAACCCTAAAGCTTGCTTAGTTATTTTCCTTGCAATCCCATTATAGCTAATCTGGTGTTGCTGAAACACACTGGACCGAGTTAAAACAGACTCGGGGCATATCATCTGCTTGGAAGTAGTGGATGATGGGTATCCCTCACGGACTTGTATCCCAAGGAATGTTTAAGGAACTTGGGTTCAGGAAAACACTTCTCACAATGCTGCGTGGAGTCAGTAATCTCCAAGAAGGAATTCTATCTGGCAGGCACAAGTAACGGAGCTTCCCCAGCTGTCTACTATAGAGGTACCCTCCAAGTAAACTCTGGTGCACTTGGCACATCACTCCACTGGGGGGGGGAGAGAAAAAAAAACAACCCAGTTTTGTGTTTATAAAACTGGTTTTGTCTGTTAGGCTCTACCTAAGACTGACATCACTGTTAATGCAAGTAGAAATATAGCTTGATCTTACTTTATGTGGAAAGGAATGTTTCCATGGAAGAAAATCCAGGCACGTGCGGAGGCCTTTTTGATTCCTCTCCTACATACAATCTCCTTGTATTGAGTCTCCTGCTCCCAGAGGCTGACATTACAGCTGGCAATCTTTACTGTTTCTGTCCTATCTTAAGTTTTTGTTACAGTGAACAGTTATTAGCAAAAAGGGAAAGAAATTGAGAGGAGGACAGGACGCTATTTTAATCAAGCAAGAATTCATGTGACTAAAACGATGGGAGTGACAGCCCTTAATTGGTGTTAATGTAAAAATATTTAGTAGGCCAGTTACATAAAGTAAATACTGCAGTGATAGAATGACTTGATTTTCAACACGCTGATTTTCCTTTCTGCCTCTTAGACATAAGGGAACTCAAAGGCCTTAAAAATTCCAACCAAAGAAACCCAACCAGCAATTCACAAGTGACCTTCATGTCAGATCGTACCACACGTAGTCATGCTGCATGCTTTCACACTCCTGACCTATTTTTCTCAACTTCACAGTTTGGGGACTGATTAAAACACACTTAGATTTACGAATTTAAACCTGGCCCTAGTCTAACATCTCATACAACCACTATTTCAGTCCTAAACCCAATATATTTTAGAACAGGTTAAGACAGTGTAATCAATCTCTTTATCCCAAGAACCTGTAATGAAAAGTCAGCATCTTTCTACAAAATGTATCGTTATATTGTCGATAAAAGGATAAGGCAAAAGGGACCAACTTACTTTATCAATGTTGGTGTTATCCAGGGCAGCATCTATCTCATCTAAAATAAAAAAAGGTGCTGGCCGAAAACTGTAGAAGACAAGACAGTATTTTGCATTTAGATGCAAAGATGTTAATAAACATTCTAATTACTTCAGAGATTCACTTACTCTATCATAAAATTTTGATAAGAAGTAATGACAGGTAAAGAATAAGGACTTTACAAATGTTTGAATATTCTTATTAGCAGATTTTTTTAAAAACGTGTTTGTAAGTGTAACACTGTCTATCTTCCTGCCACTTACTCAGCCACATACTTGGATAATACCGTAACATTTCTTTTACCTGTGTATAGCAAACATAAGAGCCAGAGCTGCCACAGATTTTTCACCTCCTGACAAACTGTCCATTGGCATAAAGCGTTTTCCCGGAGCCACGCAGTTAAAGCCAATGCCTTCCAGATAAGGCTCCTCAGGATTTTCAGGACTAAGGAATGCCTGGAAACGCATACATTTCATTATTAATAGTGACATTTATAAAATTATTAAGATGGGTACTTTTTAGGTTTAAATACTGACTGAGCTAGTGTTGTAACTTAGCTTCATTTGTAGGTAACACCTGTTCATCCATACTGAAGAGCAGCACTGTAAAATTTCCCAGTGAATATGCCTTTGTTAACGAATCATGAGCTAGGAGGCTAATTAACAAAACCGTTTTGGAAATAGCTCCACATCTTTGGTATTTACAAACTTTCAACTACTAAATAAACTTGATATTATCACCTTTTATGTAATCGCTTTGTTTTTTTTAAATTATTAAGATTTTAGACTTCAAAAGCGGTTTTCTTGTTTGTTTTGAAGTAAATATACTTCCAAAATTACACTTTTTTGTGAAAGGCTAGTTTTATAAAATCTAGCTTTGAGCTGGAGAAAGATTTTGATATAGGTAGGCTTCCTCTATATTTTGTATCCCGGTTCCCAGGTCCAAAAAGTCAAAGTATTATTTTAAAGGAATGGCCATTTTACCAAACCATTAAAAAGTATGATGGATAAGCTAATTGCTACATGGTTTATTTTTCCCATTAAATAGAAGAGACAATAAAACAATACAGTCTCTTCCCCTCTGCACAAGTAGATACAGATAAAAGAAGAATTTCCATAGTTGACACTTATTCCAAATGGCTCCTCTCGGATCATAGATACAGTGGAACAAAACCGAAACACTACAGGTACTTTGATTTAAAATAATTTGTGTGGTAAATAGTCCTGGAAGTAAGATACAGTGCTTGCAGTATCTTTGTTCTGTTGGAGGTATGCATAGTTTCCTTTTTCTCTGCTGAGAGAATGCCCGTCATCGTTATTACAGTGTTCTTCAGGCTGTAAACATGTCAAATATCTTGCAATGCAACTGCCAGTTCTATGCCATTGCATATATCTATGCAAGAGGAAGTTTTTTTTCAGATGTAGGGACACTGTTAGCAAAAATCATCTTGTAGCTTTCTAGGGGGTACGTATATTCCTTGCTCAAAGTATGAAAGGAACAACATTTCTCTCTCCACAGAAGAATGGAAGAGAACTGGTGGTGAACCCAGCAGTGAATACATGTACGTACAGTTTCTTAGGCAGCAGGTTTTTTTAAGGTACTTCTAACACACAATGTGCTGATGAAACAAATTTTACTGAGCGATATATTCAGTGCATGAATGTTTGGAGTCCAGAATCTCTGGAAGTTAAACTAACTCAATCTATCAAAGCTTCCCTTTTTTGGACTGGATAGTAAAGCTTTATTAATAAATGTTATTAATACAATAATATTAAGAAATATTAATTTTAATATTAAGAAATGTTCATGTTAAAAATTGTTAAGGTTGCTTAAAAAGCATCTGTTCAAGCTGCAACCTAGGCCACCTCCTCTGACGGCAAAACTCAGCGCTAACCCTTTCCTTAGCTAACCACAGCAATCGCCACGCACAGAGCAATCATTTCTCTTCCAATGCAATTAGACCAGCTTCCTTCAGCTGCTATGTTAGTATCTAGCAGACAGCTTTAGCTTCCCAGCTAATCACAGGATAATCTCTTGACCAGGTTACCACTATGGTTCAAATCAAGGCACAGTATCACAGACCTCAGAAAGAAAGCACACAACTAATTTTTGGCAACGCATCTGGAATATACTGGTTGTTCCAGAGTGATGCAAAGTCAAGACCTGCCTGATGTTTAGTCTAGGGGAGAAGGTATGTGCCCAGTAATCATGAAGAAAGAAATGCTTTATTATCCTGTCCAACCTAGAAGCAGAAAGGATACGTTTAAATATATTTAAGGTGTTCACTGAATATCTGACTCCAAGGGAAAACACAAAATCTGAAGTTTAAGACAGACAAGAGTTCAAGCCTGAGCCCTTTAAACATTCAACCATCTACCATCAAAGCATTTGGGAGTTTCCTCTTTACTTTCGGCGTTAATACTGGAACACTAGCAAAGATTAATACAATTGTGACACAATTTTTCTACACGTTTCTTAAAAGTTGCGAATGCATTTAAGTCTGTCTTTTTAAAGTATTTATTTAAGTGGGGTATAAGGAGTTTCAAAACCTCATACAAAACACTAGCACCGAAACAGTGATTTATGATTTTTAGTTTTATCTATACTAATGATTAAGTGGTTTTAATACCTTTTTATGGGTATCACTAGATCTGTAAACGAATGTTATTTTTAAATGAAGCACTTGAATATATTTCACATTTGTGTTATGGTAATTTACAAGTCTGCTAAATACAAAGAGTAAAACTAACCCAAACCGAGTAGTTCCCAATTTTGTTAACACTTTAGATCACATTACTCTAATGTCAAGCATGCTTTGGCATATTACCTATTCCTCCTCTGACCCTAAAATTCTCAAGTCTTTATTATTTGTGTAATTTTCTTCTTCAGGACTGAAACTGTCTTTGGAAACTAAAAGTGTTACTAAGTTCTCTTATTCTAGATAACAAAGCATCAAGTAGGCCTTTTAAGCCAAGCACCTACGAACATGACACACCTGAGCACTACTGTTTCTGCAAAGTTTCTTGTAGATCTGATCAATGGCTATGGAGGCATGCTCAAAGCACCGGCTAAAAAGCTCGTATCTTCTTTTTTTCACCTGTTCAAATTCTTGCTTGCATGTTCTGGCCTCCTTCCTGCTGGTCTCAAAAGCTATGAAAAAAAATGCTGAAATTACTCCATAATAAGCCTCTAAGCAAACACACAGAACAAATATGTATTTGTGTACCGTAACAAGCATCAAGGAGTATTTATTGCAGAAAAAGGTTCTAATGCACACACAAGGAGCATACCAATATTATGAGTTTCCTTCCAGATTTCAAATGGAGGCCCCAAAACTGAAAAGTTGGGATGTATTCAATCCGCTCTATGCCACATTCATCTGGAGCAATGAACAAAATTCTTCTCCTAATTCCTTCTGTAAGCTGGGTAGCCTTAAGCAGCACCAGCATTTACCTGTTACAGCTTCAGATCTCCTTGTTTTTCTTAATATGTTAATGTCTGCAGTGCTCTTTGAGGATACTGATAGTTTTGCGGTAATGCTCATTGAGTTCTGGACAACGTATATGTGTCCTTCAATTATTTAAAAAAAAATTAAAGAATTTTATTATTAAAGTCAGTAATTTCTAGAAAATAAGTAAAAAGACTTTATGATGTCATTTGGCCAACAAAGTATCTTTCCAATCATTCAAACTGTATTTCAATAAACTACTACAGACTAAAGTATACGTTAATAAATTGTTTACATTTAATTAAAAAGACAACTGAGGATAAACACTTGAGCACAAAACATACCTTAATATCTGAAATAAGCAAAGTCAGCAGGACCAACCCCAGAAAGAAGAATTTCAATTAGGGTGAAAACGCTCACAGTCACAAAAGAGATTAAGATGAAAGACTCAGTGTTACCATCTATTGACTGTTGGAACTTGTCCCGAGCTATCTGTAATTTCTCTACTGCTCTCAGGTTTGGAGCAGCTGTCTTCATTAAAGTAGTCTCTTTAGATTTTATTTCCTGCTGCATCTGGCTCAGATGATCCTCTATATCTTTATCAGACTCTAGGTCCTGAAGAAAAAAATAAAAATACTAGAACAATAAAATTTGCTTTTAGGCCAAGACATTTCATCATATATGGCAAGCACTCATGGTTTCTGGAAGAAGTACCCCACTCATCTAATAGCTTTACCTGGAAACACAACAAAACAAAAAACTCCACTCAGTTCTCAGAATAAATTTATTAGGTCCTAAGCATTGTTCCACAAGACCTTTAAAAACAGACCACAAATTCCCTAGAACTCTGGGTTTAAATACAACATGGGAGGGAGGATTAGCTGGCTTCACTACTTGCTTTGTAAAGAAAATCTTTGGAGACAGGTTCCCGATGAATTCTTCGAGACAAGTTCCAGTGATGACAGATTCATCCCTTGCTCTGTACCTAGCCTCTGACATTTAATTGTTTTCCTTATGATTAAAAAGGAAAAAATCTACAAAAAACTGCTGAGAAAAAACAACCTAATGGACTGCTCCAGAGGGAAGTACAGTGAGTCTCAGCCTCTGAAAATACTACAGAGAGAAGGCCGCACAACCCCCCTGGCAGCCAATCATTGGCTTCTAGCGTTTTGAGTCATAACCTATAGTGTTGGAACGTAAAGGCAGAAGGTAAAGGAGGAAGGAAAAATCAGAGTTATATTTACTGTTTCCCCATTCTATTTTTATGGTTTAGGTAAGCTTTAAATTAAATTTAGTTATATGGGAAACTGACCTATCCAGAAATCCCACACATTAGTGCTATGTATGATTGCAAAACCAAAACACACACACACATGCACTTAGGCTTAACTGTTTTTAGTAAGTTTCATTTAAAGACTAGGGTGAAGAATAGATAATTTCAACAAGTAAAATATTTTAAATAAAAAACTTGATCTCTAATAGTTTCAAACAAAAAAGATTACCTTCAGGTCTTCTGCTAGGCTGCTGTAGTCTATCTGAATTGCCTCCTCCCTTTCATAGATACTTGATGTAGTCCGAACGCTTTCTGTTTCGGTTCCTAGCTATAAATATGAAGGACATTCCAGTTCAGAAATATGACAGTTAACTTTTAAACTGTTAAAACAATACATTAAAAGGATATAAAATGAGGAGACAGTGGTAACATGGTATGAGGTAAACTTCCATAGCTCCTCCCCTAGCCAAAATGGAGTTAACAGTTAGTTAAGATCTTATGAGTCTAATTAAAAAATGCACCTTTTAAATGAAGATGAAAACATCTGCTAATTTCAGTTTGAAGCTAAGATGAAAGCAGCAATTTATTTGTAATATATTTAGAACAATGCGCATACTGTAAATATCCTGATTGGAAAGATTTACGTTCCCATGATTAATTCAATCCCCTTTCAAGGAAAGGCTCTGAAGTGTGTAAGTTGAGGCGTTTGTTCCACTCATTTGGCCTCAGAAGAAACGAGTAGCTTCACTTCTGTACGGCATAAGTAGAGTATCTTCTGGACACCGTAAGTCTGGATTTCAAACAGCTACTTTTCCTCGAATAAAACACGTGCTGCATGTTGTTACCAGTCCCTTTCCCACCAAGATTCTTTCTCAGAACCAAATCTTACTGGTCTTCTCAGTGATATTAATTAGGAATCCAAGTTGTTATTCCTACTGCCCCGCTCCTTGGTTTCATCTCTTCCTTATTCATAAGCAGCGAGAGCTGAGCTGCCTACATACTCTGATGACTAGCAGTTCATGTCCTTTCCCTTCAAAGGCTGCCTACCTGACTGCCTTCATTCTGTCTGTCTTCTGACCCACTCATTCATACCTATCCTCCAGCAAAAGTACTTTTCTAAGGAATCGGTTCAACAAGACGCCTTCCAAATTCACAGACTTGTTACAAGTCCCTCAAAACCCATAGCTCTTTTCTTTTGTAACGGGAGAAAGTTTAATTTCTCCTCACAACAGATATGCTGGAAAAAGAGGAAAGACTGAGAAAAATAACGAGGGTCAACCCTCTGATAGCAGGAGTATTTCTATTTTAGCCTATCCCTGATTTCTGTGAGTATCTACATCTACTGAAGACAAAAGGATGATTTTAGACAGCATTCATATTATGGATGATTAACCGAATATTATCTCAATCCATGTTCGTGCCATATTTACTTACATTTCTGAATTGACCCCTGCGTGTCCTCTTACAATACTCCTTCATACCAATTTGCTTGTACCACAGCGTTCTTATATATTTCACAGGAATACATTTCAAGCACTATCAAATACACTTGCAAACAGTATTTCTGTCTACAAAAATACACAGAAATCCTTCTTTTGAATGGATGAGGCCTGATCACGTGAAAACAATTTATTTTAATATTACTATGCAAGACATGCAGTCCTCTAAGGAAAAAAATAAGTATCTTTAAATTTAAGACTGAATAGTTGCTCCTCCGTGACATCTGTCTTCTGTAAACATTTTAAGTACCTCCACTTCACTGATGTCATCCAGTGATCCAGACAGGAGCTTTATTTTCAAGTCCTGCACCTTGCATTCAAGAAGCATATTATGTCGTCTTAATCTTTTCTCTTCCAGGGCAGTTTCTATAGCTGTAGCTTCCTTTTGTAATTTTGTAGCTTCCCTACATACACAAAAGGCACAAAACAATTAAAGAGCAGAAGCATCGCTGCCAATAACATCCACAGCCATACAGCATGAAAAACAGTTACCAAGCTCAAAGAGGGCTTTTTCCTCTATAATCCCCATCAAACAAAGGAAAATGGTACTTAACTTCTTCCATCCCCTTTATTCTCCCAAATTACTCAAGAGGGAGCTGGGAACCACACACTATTCTAGCATGCAAGCTAACACTCTGGTATTCTGTATTAACTCTTAACTCTATCGCAAGGTAAATGCTAGTAGCACGGACACAGTTTCAGTATATTGGCAAGTTCACACTATAGAAAAGGTGGATATTTGAACATGCTAATTATAACTAAACTCTGTTCTGTTCAGCTCTGCTGAACATGTATGGAGATTTGATCCTTGTAAATTTAATCAAGTATCTTCTATCATTACTCTACTTGAAATACACCTTGTTTCTTTGCAACAAACTCCTTTGATAGCATCAAGTTGCTAAATAAGGCAGAGACATAACAGTCTTACATCGTTAAAATTACATACTATAAAATTAATTACTAGGCATACAATCTATGAGTTTATACAAAATTCCACAAGTTTACCTAACTATACTGTGCCAACATGTCGCTTTTTTTAAACATAAAGACAACTCATGATTAAGAGACATTAAATACACCAATAATAAACAAACATAAGAAAACTGAAGTATAAACTGTCCCCAAAGCAGTTAATTTAAAAGAACAGTAAGGACAAAATAGTGAGCTAAAATTAGTATTAGTTTAAGGTATCCAACACTTGAAAGGCCTAGAGAAAGTGAGAACACTGAAATTAGAAAAAAATTCTCATTATTTGAACCAACTGTACAACTCCAACAAAAATATGAAACTACCAGCAAACTTAGTATGTCCCCCCCAATCAAGTTGTAAGCTAATACATACTTATCAGAAGTCACTACATATTTATCAGAAATCACAGCGAGACCTAACAGTAGATAGATAATAAGATAATGTTTTTCTATAAGGTTTATGGGATGGCTCTCATGAAATAATCTCGTTCACACTACTTTTGGGAACCACATACCAAATTAGAAACACTTTTTAAGTAATGCATACTGTAAATGCAAATTACCATGCCTCTAATGAATCTTTCACAAGAAAACAGAACAAGAGAAATTCAAACGTCTGATCACTAAAACTCTTCTAAATATTATCACATTAATCATTTTCCCAGGAGTACAATTAGTAATTACCTATTAAGAGTTAACAACGTCTTTCTGAACTCTTCAACTTCATTTTGGGTTTTTATAACCTCAGATTTATGAGCACTTAATCTATCCTTAAGATGTTGCTGCTCCTCCACAATTTCATTGACTTTTTTTAGAAGCTTTTCCTCATCCTGCATAGAAATATTTACATTTTTAACCTTTCACCAGAAATTTTGATATGAAACCTTTATAATACAGAAGGAAAGAGTTAAAAGCTTAAACCTGTTCCAATACATTCAGATGTGTTACAGCACAAAATCTGAAAGGCACTGGGAAACAGCCTGTCTTATACATAGGAAGATCCAGATGTTCAGTATACATAAGCACAGCCAGCTCTGGATTTGTGACTGTACCGGACTAAACTATAAAGCCATCAAACAAGGCAGGGATCCTAGGACGCCTACGATCTGTAGGCTACTCCCTTTTCCTCACTTAGTCCCTTAACCCTGCGAGAAGGATCCCATCTGCTCTGCATCTAAAACATACTTAGCAACACCTAAGGTAACCTGAAATCCTTTAAAAAGTATTGTTCATTAAAGATAAATCCTGAGGTAATCTGCAGAGAGCAAAGAATCTGTGGAGGTACTCTAGAAGGGTCTTCCCCTATATAACCCATACCACTGCTAAACTGCTAGAAATTAGGTGCTAGAATATAGTAAACCTAACGCTACATGCATGAAGACCCAGTCCTTAAGAGACCAGTATTACGGCAATCTAATCAAGACTTACTGCTGTTGCGGTATCCGAACAAAGTAGCTCCAGCATTTAATACAAATGATCCTTCTCTAGGCCAAAAATACCTGAATTTGCTCAAAGTCGTATTTCAGAAGAGTTACGCACACAGGCATGAAGTCAGACATGTTTTTGTGCATGACTAAGGGTCTGCTGTTTTTCCTCAGTATCAGAAATACATGTCTTCTCATGTTAAAATACAGAGTTCAAATGATGCATGTGGGGTTTTTTTGCCCACTTTGGGGCAGTTTTACATTTCACTTCTGTTTTTTGTTCAAAGCACTACTACACATCTTTTCTCCTTCACTTTCTACTGCACCACAGCAGTTTATTTAACAAGCAACATTAACACAACAAAAAATTACTTATGAATAAAGAGCACTATGAAGGAGGAATCCAGACATATTACTTCAACTAAAAATCTAAATTAGTTTTCACAGAATTATTTTAAGTCTATTAGAGGCTGTGAAGCGCCTTAAAGATGCAAAGCACCAGAGTTGCTTACTATTAGTCGTAAGATCTTCTAAAGAATCTCAGCCGCATGCTACTAGTTTTATCTGTAGTCATATGCTGCCTTTTCATATGAACGAAAAAACAACATAACACTGTACATACAGTAATCCCAAATTTAATTTTTAGTAATCTTATGTTTAATAATAAGTACCCTAATTATTCCAAGGTTAAAATGACAATATGCAACTGCATTTTTTTTTTAACATTTACAAAGTCAACACTGAATTAAGCCCTAGAAGAATTACTCAACAGCATCAACTACGTTTATTCAAAACTGTAATTCAATCCCTTCTCTCCTCTCAGGCCCAGACAGAGAGATACATGTGTATATATATAGTTTACAGTTACCTTCTGTAGCCCAGTAATCTCAGCTTCATCTTTATGAATGGTCTCCCTCAACTTGCTGACTGTGTTTGTTAATTTTTGTAGATGATCACGATTATATTCCAGCTGAATGTTTAGTCTTGTCTTCTGATTTTCAAATTCCAGTCTAGTCAAAGTACAAGTATTTCAAACCAACACTTACAAAGCAGGCTAGTAACTGTGATTTTAAGTTATTATAAGATACATTTTCACTTTGACTATTTAGATAGCATTTTTATATCTTCTACATGAACACAAAAATTTGCATACGTTTGGATCATCGATTCCGCTACACCATATCCTGTGCATATACTGGGAGTTACAAAAATACAGTGATAATAGTTCAAAGAATACAATATAAAGATACAGTATGGCCACATTCAATACAGAAAATAACACAAAGTTCAAGTATCTCAGTATGAATGATATACCTGTAAATGATGTAGATACGAGCTGGGCAAAAGCTACACTGATGCTGTGTATTTATCCAATGCCTGCACTCCCTGCTCAGCCTCCGCAAGCCTCCTAGTCAGCTGGCATGTATGTTTATCTGATTATAAGGAATCTATCTCATTTGGGAGATGGCAATTAAGAAGCATGAGACCAGAGCTTTTTAAGCCATATTCAGCCTTGGTTATCATCTCTCAATTGAGACCTGTATTTGTTTATAGGGGTACAACGGCAAAAACTTCTTCACATGCTGCTGTGAGAAAGGACTGAAGTAAAACTAAGCAGCTGTTTAAAGGAAGGTCTCCCCTCAGCTGTTACTATCTGCCTCCGAGCTTTGAGCTTCCCAAATGATTTACTACTAGTGCTGCATCTGCTCTTCAGGCAAAAGGGATGGCACAACGCCAGCTACAAGCTCTTTAGACCTGGGCAAGAAGGCACCATAGCACAGGCTTACAGGACTAATGATGGCAAGTTAGGGCACAAGCAAGGCCAAAGCCGTATGTGCAGTGTAGCATAAGGCCATGGAAAAAGCTCCTCTTTTCATTGTTCTGTTACTAACTTCTTACACTTCACCAGACTTCAGTTTTTGCAAACATAAATAAATGATCAAATCACTTCAGCCAGCAGGTGCTTTAACTGCAACTGAATGCACCGCACTGCTACCTCACCGCAGCCCTAGCCAAAAACATACATTTGGACCTGTTTCTGAAAACCGGTCAGAGAGTCTCTTAGCAGCTGAAGAGATAGCTGAAAAGAAAATGGACTTCAGTGCTAGCCATTGCACTAGTCACGTAGAAAAGGTGTATTTTCTATAAATAATGTCAGGAAATGCACAAACTATCATCTGCCTGAAAATGCCTGTAGTACAAGCAGACAGTTCATTTTAACATTCTCATTCTTTAAGATATAAATTTATGGTCCTGTGACATGTGCCTGTTTGAGGGGAATACCAGCTGAGGTTGCCTATGAGAAAATTAAGATCCTGTTTTCCTTAATAGCATGTTCCTATACCAAATCACTGCATCTTACACCTGGTTGTCCTTTAAGATTTGATACATGAGTGAGCCTTCATGTCATCCTCAATTTATGATAGAGCCATTTTTCAATGTGGATTTTAGAAAATTATTCCTTGCTTTATTTTGCTATACCAGTGCTACCAAAATAGTACATTTTACCTATCAAGTTTGTAGCAAACTGTCACTGACCATAACTGTCCAATAAACCCAAACCATAGCGGTGCAACTGCTAACTGATCTTTGCAGTGATAATGTAACCTTTTACAGTCTTCTAGGTTTTTACGGTATTTCCTGTGATGGAGTTACTCATTTATCAGTGTGCCCAATCAAATACAAACCACTTTTTTACATTTCAACTACAAATACCACCTTCTCTTATCAATCTCCTCTTGTTGTCTCACATGTTCTTGTTCATACACACGAATATTTTCTATACCAATTTCTTCACAGAATTCCTGGAAAACAGCATCTTCAGCCTTTGAATAAAGAGAAATGGAGAAAAAAAATGTTTATACCATTTTGGCACTCACAGAAGTAAAACATTTAGACAATCACTTCATGCTACAGGCTGGATTTTCAAGGTACTTAAAGAAACAGCAAACTGAACTACTGAGAAGTAATCTGTACTTGACATTTTCAAATAACACTTTCAGTACAAATGCCAGATACAAGGCATACGATCTGCAAAAGGTAACTCTTATCAAAGCTTTTATTGACAGCACCTGGTCATTCCAAAGACAATTAAAGTCATCACAGTGTAACCAAATTCTCTGGTTCTGCCTGTGGTTCCCAGTCAACTGAAGAAGAGAAAGCTGAATGGTACACGAGACACTAGTCAGATACACCAGGTTTCTTCGTGTAGCTCAGTTCTTCTTTTCAATCCTTTCAAGTGATCCATAAATATTAATTGCTATGTTCCATTTATAGCAAAGCCACAGCAAAAAAACCTGATAGAGAATCTCTCATTTCCTAATTACGCAGTATATACTAACAAAAGCCTCAGCCAAAAACAGTCCTAAAATTTTAATGAAAAATTTAAGCAGACAAATAGGTATGGTGCATATGGCAGGACTGAACAAAGAAATAGCAACAGCCTACAGCATTTAAAAGCAGACCCAATGGACTGAACAAAATTTTAAGAGAACTTTACACGTCAAAACCTAGTATTGTTTATATTGTTTTGGTACGCAGGCTTGTTTAACCAGATATCAAATACTACATCAAACCAAGTTATACTATTCAAGTAACACTATTCTTTGGAAACTGATCACCAGCCTCCATTTTTTTTTTGGTTGGGATTTTTTTGGGTTTTTTTGTTGTTTTTTTTTCAGAACAAGCAAAAGAAAAGTCCCCTGGATCTGGCCTAAACATCAACGACTTCCTCAGTGTTTGCAGATGACACACATCTGCACTCCCTTGTGCCTGTACCACAAGAAAGACAGAGAACATAGAGCAGTTTTGGCTTGTTTTACAAGCAGAATTCCAGTCACACATTAATCCAAGAGAGACTGATGAGAATGGGTCAGAGGCCAGGAACTAAGTTACATTCCATACACCTCCAGTAACTCCACACAACGGTGAGGAATCTCTCTTTCTCTAAGAATCTACCTTTACACAAGCATCTAGGTGCAGGGCTGTGAATTTTCCAGGTAAAACTGCAGCACTTTTCCATAGTTTGTACCAGATTCCTTTGTTTGGCAAGAGTAGGAACAAGGCAGCTTCCAGAGGTGCTTATTTTGCAGAGAGGCTAAAGTTATTGTCTGCTCTAGTAGAACACAGTATGAAACCCCTCTTGGTACCAGATTAGGTTTTACTACTATTCATTTCACTGAATGCCTTCAGTCTCTTCACAATAACCATGCTTTTGAATTTGTCAGCTGTCTGTACGAACTGTTCTGGGGACCATCTGAAGATTAGAGAACGATAGGGAAAATGAAGGATGAGATGGCAGAACAGTCTACAGAAAAAACAGCTGGGAGACCTAACTGTTGGATCACATATCATAGAGAACTTTTCCTGTTGCTGATGAAAAGCAGAAAGAAGCAGGTTCTAATGACAAAAGCTGTTTAGTACCATAACAGATAATGAATTTGGACAGGTGGGGATAGCACGAGGTCCCTAAGCTCTGCATCAGCTACCCCTCAAAAAAGAGGGAGATCAAAGACAACTCAGTTATATCATAAGCTAGTCCCATCTTCCATGAATTGGACTCCAAATGAATGTAGGCATACAACAGTTGTAAAACCAGAACAAAACAAAAAACCAAAACCCCAAAACCACAACATCCAAAAAAACCCCCACAACCCCAAAACACCTCTTCCCCCAAAAAAACACCCACCCACAAACGAACAAAACAAACCCCTAAAACAGTGGAATGCGGAATTTGCTGACAATCATCATGCACACCTCAACCATTCTCCTAGGGTAATCAGACTGCACAGAAAAAGCACAGATATTGACTACTTTCCAAAGAGAAAGGTATCTTCACGCTATGATGCTCTTTATCTACTTTTCTAGTATATAGTGGTGTAACAGGTCATCACCTAGACATGACACCTGTAGAGTTCAGAACAAAGCACTCTAGCAGTGCTGAGAACTGTTCTCAGCTCTAGAAAACTGATACAGAGCTCTCTTCCTAATGTCATGAGCATGCCTGATCTATTCTCCCTGTGGGTTGCAGAAGTAGTGGATCTTCTCGTCTCCCGATGAAAACATATTGATAGAGCACTTGCACATAGACACTGCACGGGTCCTGCTATGACTGCAATGAGAATGATTTTCAGAAGGACAGTCACCCATGCAGAGACTGTCAACCAAGTGGGTGCACTGATTACTGAGAGACCTGCAAATCTTCTGGGTGCATACAGAGTTTAGTGTATGTACATGCTGTCACAGATCCATATCGGACAGGAAGACTTAACACCAAAAGTTACAGTCTACTCATGCAGTCACACTGCAAAATTCTCTCTCCACAAAAAGGAAAGATCCTGTAACTACAGTTTCTTACAAAGAACTTGGACATTAGAGTCTGAGAAAGAATAAGCTGAGATTTATCAAATTCTATCCTGAGGCCATGAAAGTCCTAGAGAGTATTTTTCTGGGATTTGATCTACAGTGAAAGTTTACTCCAAGAGCTCTAAAGCTGTGAACTTCGATGGACTGTCCCTGCTCAATACT
The DNA here is from genome assembly GCF_000699105.1 of Pygoscelis adeliae. Taxonomy (NCBI): domain Eukaryota; kingdom Metazoa; phylum Chordata; class Aves; order Sphenisciformes; family Spheniscidae; genus Pygoscelis; species Pygoscelis adeliae. The sequence goes on from NW_008824770.1 coordinate 565,434, forward strand.
ACAAAGAGTAAATCATATTTATGAGCAGAGCAAGAAAAGGTGGAGGAAAACCAACCCATCTTCTTCAAACTCAAAAATTCTCTTACGTCAAATGAAATTATAGTGTGTGTATTAAGCAAAGCTTTATCTAATATCAAGAAGTAGATGGTTTTGGTTGGTTTGGTTTGTGTTTGGCACATAAAAGTCACAGCATTTTGATTTTAAGGAAATTGATTTGCAAAGCTATGATACATATATACTAACATCCAAGTGCATTTCTGTTCACAGTTACCTTGGTAAGAAAGGGAGAGAATGTGGAAAGATTGCTGGAGTAACTTACAACCCTTGCCAACAAAGTAGTTTACAAAGTTAAAAGTTGTCCAGGT
>NW_008824770.1:565811-576018 GCF_000699105.1 Pygoscelis adeliae
AGGAACAGAAAAAAAGTTTCTGTAGTATAACAGTACAAGCTGTCACGACTATGACAAAAGGCATTACCTCATTAATTTTTTTCTGGAATTCTTCTATTTTTTCTTTTCTTTGTGCTATTCCTTCATTCAGCATATCATGCTGAGACTCAATATTTACCAGTTCACTTTCCAGTTTTGATTTTTCCTAGATAGAAAGGGAAAAGATGGTAATTTTTCTTAATAGGGTAGTCAACTTTCTAGAAATTGAGAGTTCTGTTCCAGAATAACCGTATTCTTCTGATTAAAAACATTAAATATTTTCTTCTCAAATGTCACTTACCCACTATTATTGCTGATTTGCATACAATGATTACAGTTTTAATGAGTAGAAAAGCAAATTACATTATAAGTATCATTTAAAGTGCATTTTGACATACAGATTTTCTGGAGGTTACTAAATGATAAACCAAGCTTACCAGAAATTCAAAATTTAAAACCTAAAATATAAAAAACAAGATTACAAAGTAATTTACATGAGGCTTTTTCCATTTCATTAATTCCTCAGTGATAACTGCTGTATGTAAAACTTAAACTGAATTAAAAAAAACTACAGAAGGAAGTAGTATTTACTTCACTGGTAATTACAGCTTAGGTAAAAAAAAAACAGTTATTAAACATGGAAATTATAAAGGCTTAGTACTATACCGTATAGAGATTAGCGAGATGTTTCTTTTTAATAAGCTCTAATTCACTCTGTGAATATTTAAGTCGTGTCTGAGTTCCGTGGCATTGAGCACGCAACTGCTTCAAGTCAGCCTCCTTACGTTTTATCTTCATTAAGTCCTAGAAAAATATTACAATGGGAGAAGAGAAACAGCATTTTAAACAAAAGGTGACTTATTTGGAAATTACTCATTTTTCAGATTCATGCACTACATAAAGCTAGCCTCACTGACACAGGCCCCATTCAAGGTAGATGCTGATTGCATTGGTCATATTCAATAGTCATTTTGCAAGATTTATTTCTCAAAAGAAAGCATGTGCTTGCAAACTCCTGAATTCCTACTCTGTCCCTCCTCCAAAATAACTAGAGGTATGACAAATCATTTTACACTGACAGGTGTTGGTCCATGCAAATATTTTCATGTTGACAGAATGTATCATCTTTTTCACTAAAAGTCTTTCAGGTACTTTGAACCACAGATCTTTTTCCTTGAAGGAACTTGTATCAACAGTGTTGTCCTGGTTCTTTACCTCTGTGATATGCGAACCAACCCACCAGCTAAGGACAGAGACCCACAGTTGATTATTATTAACTAGAAGAGGATAAACAGCTACTATGCCCTGTCTGCATCTTCTAGAAGTTTTGAAAATCTTCTTTAGAAAATCATCTTCCCATAGCTGAATTAAATTAGATACAACTTTTACTCCTTTATGCCTTTTGCTGTTAAGTGCTTTTTAACAGACCTACCTTTAACTCATTAATCAAGCTATCTCTTCTTTCTTTCATTTTATTCATTTCTTTATCATCCCAACATCTAGCTTTAAATCTTAAATCACTTGATCCTCCAGAAATCACTCCAGATTTCAAAAATAAAGTTCCATCAAGAGCCACTGTCTGGAAGAAAAAAAAAAAAAATAGATCTGAACACAAAGCAGCCAAGATATCCCATAAACTAGTGCACCAAGATATGGTAGTTAAACAAGCAACAACCACATTTTAGTTTGACTCCTATTTTTTTTCCCTGTTCCAAACCTGCTAACATGAGATACACAAAGCCACAAAAAAAAGACTGTTGTTTCTTGGCACTAGTCACATTTTGGCATTATTACAACTGATCAGAAAAGGAAATGAAATTTTATGAATTTCCTTGTATTTAGGAAATTAATACGAGACATTTGTGTCTACACTGGCAACTTAGAAGGTTATGTCTGGCTCAAGAGAGCAAACCAAGTAGTGTGATAATGGAGTAAAGGAAAACAGCTCGTTTGTAAATGGGAAGTGTAAATTTCAGTAAAGAACTTGGGTGTTTTTGTGACTTAACTGGATTCCAAGTAAACATGATTTCACATATTCACCTTCAACTTAATGCTGTCTTAAGATTTTAAAAGGTTTACTAAGTCCATAAATGGGCTCTACAGACTATGACAGCAATAGAGATATGGATAAGAACAACGAACTGCAGGAAGAGACAGAGAAGCTTCCAGTCTTCAACACAGTCTACATCTACAACTAAGAGATTCTGTCAGGTATTTTAAGGAATTTTTGAAAGTATTTCTTCACAGAAAAGCTAGCAAAATAAAGTTTGTGTTTTTATATCAGACAGTTTTAAGAACAGGATTATCCCTCCTTCCTTCTCCGCCATTTCATCAAGAGGAGTATACCAAGAAGCATATCTGGACACTAACTATCCTCTAATTTGCCTCCTTTTCCCAGGAAATCACTTAAACATACTACCATACAGAGGAAAATATAACCATGTGAAATATCTGCGCGGATATCTGTGTGGGAATAGACTAGACAGCATAGTACCATTCTGTGTTTATCTGCAATACTTTGTGGGATGTTTATAGAGGAATTATTTAAATGGCATGAAATATGTAACTGTAATGAAAAACACATGCAACAAAATTCAGCTTCTTACTTTCAACCTCACTGGTCCATCAAACGCTATTTGTTTTGCTTCTTTGACTGTTTCACAGACCAAGCCATTCCCACTCACAAACTGAATCACTTTTTTCAGCGGAGCAAATGGAGTCTGTACAACATCCACCATCATTTTAGCTCCTTTTATCTCTCTTAACTTTTCGTTGATCGGTTTAACCTGTAAAGCATAAGTGGTGTTTAGAATCCATGTTGTAATAGCAAAGCATGTCCAAACCTGAGTGGTCTGGGGACAGGACATACAAGTCAACAGAATGGGGGTCTCAGTTGCTACAAGACTAGAAACAGATCTGGTTTTCATGTTCTGTGTATACTATAGTCCTTAAATCTGTATAACCTATTTCACTGTGCATGAAATGCAAGTATACTAATGCATGTAGCATGGGCAATAGACAAGATGAGTTGAGGATCTGTGTGCAGTTGCAGGGCTATAACCTTCTTGGGATCAGGAAGACATGGTGGGATGGCTCCCACAACTGGAAATGTTGCAACGGAGGAATAGAGGCTTTTTAGGAAGGACAGGCTGGGAAGACAAGGAGGTGGAGCTGCCCTGTAAGTGAGAGAACAGCTAGAATGCACACAGCTCTGGCTGGGGAAGGATGATGAGTCAACTGAGAGATCATGGGTAGGATTGAAGAGAGAACTGGTAAAGGTAGCATCGTAGTGGGTGTCTGCTACAGGCCGCCTAACCAGGAAGAACAAGTGGACGAGGCCTTCTACAGACAGCTAAAAGCAGCATCAGATTCACAGGCCCTGGTCCTCATGAGGGACTTGAACCAGCCCGGTATCTGCTACAGGGACAACGCAGCAGGGCATAAGCAATCCAGGTGGTTCCTGCAAAGCATCAATGACAACTTCCTCACCCAAGTGACTGAGAAGCCAGTGAGGAGAGGTGCTCTGCTAGACCTTGTGTTCACCAACAAGGAGAGGCTTGCTGGGGATGGGAAGGTCAAAGGCAGCCCTGGCTGCAGTGAGCGTAAGATAGGAGAGTTCAGGATCCTGAGAGGAGGGAGCAGGGCAAAAGGCAAGCTCACAACCCTGGCCTTCAGAAGAACAGACTTTGGCCTCTTCAAACATCTGCTCAGTAGAGTCCCACGGGATAAGGCCCTAGAGTGAAGAGGGGCCCCAAGAATGTTGGTTAATATTCAAGGATCACCTCCTCCAGCCTTAAGCGCAAATATCCCAATGAGGAGGAAGTCAGGCAAAAATGCCAGGAGGCCTGCATAGATAAACAAGGAGCTCCTGGCAAAACTCAAACACAAAAAGGAAGCCTACAGAGGGTGGAGGCAGGGACAGGTAACCTGGGAGGAATATAGAGGCACTGTCCAAGCATGCAGAAATGGTCGTGAGGTTATGCAGGGAGAAAATCAGAAGGGCCAAAGCCCAACTAGAACTGAATCTGGCAAGTGATGTGAAAAAAACAGCTTCTGTAAGTACATAGGTGACAAAAGGAAGACTAGGGAAAATGTGGGCCTGCTGCTGAATGAGGCAGGGGACCTGGTGACACATATGGAAGAGACTGAGGTACTGAATTCCTTCCTCACCTCAGTCTTTACTAGCAAGACTGGCCTCCAGGAATCCCGGGTTCCAGAGAGCAGGGGGAAAGGCTGGAACAAGAAAAACATACCCTTGATGGAAGGGTATCAGGCCAGGGAATGCTTAAGCAAACTGGACGTACGTAAATGCATGGGCTGTGATGTGATGAAGGAGTTAGCCGATGCCATTGCAATGCCACTCTCAATAATCTTTGAATGATCATGGCAACTGAAAGAGGTGCCTAAGGACTGGAGAAAAACAAGTCTCATTCCTGTGTTCAAAAAGGGGCAAGAAAGAGGAACCAAGGAACTACAAGACAGTCAGCCTCACCTTGCTCCCTGGGAAGGTGATGGAGCAACTAATCCTAGAAACCATTTCCAGGCACATGAACAACAAGAAAATCTTGAAGGAGTAGTCAGCATGGATTCACCAAGTTGGTCATGCTTGACCAACCTGATAGCCTTCTACAATGAAATGACTGGCCTGGTAAACGAGGGGAGAGCAGTGGATATTGTCTACCTAGACTTCAGTAAGTCTTTCAACACTGTCTCCTAAGATCCTCATAGACAAGCTGATGAAATATGGGCTGGATGAACAGACAGTGAGGTGGACTGAAAACCTGGTGAACAGACAGGCCCACAGGGTGGTGATTGGTGGCACAACGTCCATTTGGAGGCCAGTAACTAACATGTCAAACAGGATTGGTCCCAATATTGACATCTTCATTAATTATCTGGATGGTGGGGTACAATGTATCCTCAGCAAGTTTGCTGATGACAAAAAACTGGGAGGAGTGGCTGATATGCCAGAGGGTCATGCTGCCATCCAGAGGGACCTCAGCAGGCTGGAGAAATGGGCCAACAGGAACCTCATGAAGTTCACCTCATAAGTGCTTTGCCTTAACATTCTAGTTAAGCTTAAATGAGCCAATATCAAGATTTACAAGTGTATTAACTTGCTCATGACAGAAAAAAGAAAGATGTACTTACATCAAGGTAATCCAAAGCAAGAAAAGTTTCAGGTTCAGCTCGTTCTTGTTTTAGGAACCGAATGCAATCTCTTGCTGTTTTTTCAGTGGCAACGACAATAGCAGTCATGTATTTGCTGAATACCTTGGTAACAGCAAGCTGGTATTTTTTATGAATAGGATGACACAGGTCAAGCAGTCTTCCAAACTGAAGATAAAAATATAGAGAAACGTTAATATGTTACTTTAGATATCAAATAATATTTCTGCATACAAGATAAAGTAGTAAGAGGAAAACGTGTTACATATCTACCAGCTGCACTCTCTTACAATGGCTGTACATCAGAAAAAAATGGAAATTGTAGCAGTCATCAATCCAAATTGCAGAGTATGCCTTCAAAATCTGAAGGGACTTAATTTTTTCTCTGAGGTTACAGTTACATATCTCAATGTTTTACTCAGAATCTCTACCGTACACTTCTAGAAGTACGACAGAGTAACAATAGCAAAGTTAGCTAAGCATCTTTTTTGGAGAGAAAGAGAGTATCTAACACAGAGTAAGATCTTTGAATGACAGTAAGGTCTTAAACAAATAAAACTGTTAACTGGACAATCGTAGCAAGAGAGGCACTAGTCCAGTTTCAACCCAAAAAAGAATTATCTGCTTACTTTAGTAGCATGAAAAGAATAAAAACTGCTTTTCTTGTACTGCACAGTCCAAATAATCAAGCCTGTTTTGCCATATATTGAAATAACACCTCCATAGATAAAACTAATTAGTTCTTTGCTGTACATGTTCCCTAAGGATCTTTTGTTCCATTTCTGTAATTATAGGTACAGTTGAGCTTTCCCCGAATGATTAAAGCTACTAATGCACATTCTGAACATTATAACCTGTGAATTCATGCAAGAACAATTTTTCTGCTTGTTGACCTATAGCTACTGGTCTCCTCTTGCATGTCTACAGTTTTATCCTTACCAAGTTTAAACAAATGAGAACAGGAAGATAACTGGCAAGAGTTGTATGCAATAGGTCATCCACAGTATTATCTCATGAATTATATAATTGAGATAATTTCCAGTAGATCAGATCATGGCCTACTATGATCTACTTTCCCACCCTTCTCTTGACAAATGTTTTCCCTTTTCTGAAAAACAGTAGAAGCAAGGATAACATCCAACACCACAAAGGTCTTTATTTAGTTTCCTGGTTTTCTCACACAGTGTCATCTACTTGCACGTTTCTATCTGCAGCTCAGACACGTGATATTTCAAACATGCAAAACTATACAGAGGATCTATATAATTTCAGACACGGGCATTTAAGTCCTGATGGAATGCCAGATTTCTGTGAAAACAGATATTGACGGCCCAAATGAATCTGTAACAATAGCAATCTTGCCAATTAAAACTACCAATGTAGGAATGCTGTTTTGAAAATTAATTGTAAAAACTGTAATCAGCTGCAAAATTCACTTTGTTCATCAGACAAATCCATGAAAATGCACAGATCACTCATACAAAGGGAATCTCATTGCTGCATGGCTGTTCCAGTACCTGGAATGTTCACCAACCGTTACAAGAATGTTTTAACAGAAGAACAGGAGCTTTAAAATGGATGGAAGTACTAAACATTTAGAAGCAGCATGCCATTTTTTGCCTATGAAATCCAGAAGATCGACACCAAGATTTCTTCCAGTTTGGCCTGAGTACTTAGTGGACTACCAGATGACGAAATGTGTCATGATCCTTCCATCCTGAAATTTTAATTTGGATTGTGTTTAGTAAACTGGAATTAGTGCACCGGAGCATGAGGAGCAGCACAGAAGCAACTCTGCCTCATATGCTGGTGTTGGGAAAACTATTGCAGGAACAAGGGTAACTGAAGCAGATATTGTTAAAACTTTCTGTAATGGGATAGTTTATGTAACCAATTCAACTTATCTAGTTTTTATTTGTTGGAAGTCATCACATCTGTAAGTACTTTTAAATTTACAGCTCCTGAAGGAAAATGACAGAGAACATCCTGAACACTAGCTCTCTCCTAAGCTGGCACAATATCACCAGCCTGATCCAGTTCTTTTCAAATAGGGATACAATGCAAAGAGCAAGCAAAGAGAGATATACCAATCATTTTTTTGAATTTTTGTAACACCTTGTTAACATGGATGAAAAATTTCTGAGGAACAGCAGAAAAGCAAATTTCTTAATCTCTTGAGAAAACAACAGCATCAGACACTTAGCAGATTCTGAGGAGGTTTTGCAAAAGACCAAGAAGCAAACAACAACTGAAAACATTTTAATTTTTTATGTTCTTATGGCAGCACTAGGAAGCAGACATATGTCACCTTCTTAACATTAAATAAAAAAAGATTCCCAGCTTGTACATCTCAACTGACTATTTATATCACAAAGGATTGATTATACTGAGACATACTCAGAAGCCAACTATTCAGCTGATTAGATTTATTAAAAAGTTCTTATCTGAAATAGTTTCCAATGTTGGAGTAATTTTTAAGCGTCGGTAAAAAGGTGTAAATATGCCTCATAAAACAATCAATATCTGCTGACAATTCAGAATCAATACACAAAACACTTAATGGCATTACTGAAGATAAACTTAAGTAAAATATGGTAACTGATAAGCAAAGACAGACCATTTGGTACCATAAAAATCTCATGTACCCAAGCAAAATTGTCCTTTGGAAGAAGTATTCTTTCTGAAATAAATGGTCTCACAGCTAAACTTCCCATTCATTTGTTCAAAATAAGTAAGTCAAAAATATGTTTGAGGACAGAAGAAAACAAAACCAAACAGAAAAAAGAAAAATAAATCAAACACCACAAAAATCACACAAGAGATCAAAATTATTCTTTGATGCAAGCAGTAATCTGTCCAGTTCTGGAAACTGTGAAAAATAATGACAGTACATGCTACTATTCTTTCAGAAATACTATTTCACCAAGTATACTCAAGCAAGCATGAACTTTAAAATAATACTCGAGACAGTCCAATTTAATCCAGCTGCTTACTCAATCTAAGGCAGAATTCTTTAAAAATTAAATCTAAAATAAGGCATTTAAACAATTACCACAGAATCCGGATATAGTCTTTTGAGACTTTCCAGGATCTCTGCTCTCATTTGCTGACGCCTTCCTTCATGGTAATCAATTTTGGCATTCTGCAGTTCACCAACTATTTTGTTCAACTCTTCGTTCACTTCAGCCATTCGTATTGTTGAGTTTTCAATTTCCTTAGTTAGCGCTTCCTCTTGCTGTTTTTTCTCGGCTAACGACTCACTTTGGATGGAAGCAAAAAAAGGAAAGCCATTTACTATTTCATTTATACAAGCTTTGAGCTTGTAAAATTACAGTCATTCTGTGGTCACAGACTATACAAGTTGCATTCTATAGTATAAGCTATTTCTAAGGTTTCAAAATTGAGTTCAAGGGAGAGTTTTTGCCTGTGTAACTTGCAACCCTGCTGTTTTATCCTCCATCAATAAAAGGTCTGCTATTGCAAAACTAAGAAGGACTGAGAATTCTCATGCAAAATTATGACTCACTTTACACACCAAAGTCACTAAGGCTCTACCACGCTCTACTAAAACTACATAACTAAAATAATTTTGCATCACAGCAATCACAGTGGGTCTGCTGCTCCCTGTCCATAGCAGAACTTTGTTCAGTACAGACAACTTTAAGCCAAAGCACACATTACAGATGCATAGGAAAAGGTAGGTTGGGGAAAAAGGCTCTGAAGATCACCTACTCAGACCTCCTGCACAAAACACAGGCTAATGGCACAGTTAGTTCAGGTTGCTCAATGAAGGGCTTATATACCTTATTTCACAAAGAGTAAATATCAGGTGGAAGACAAGACCGAGGAAGCAAGAACGGAGCTGTGCTCCTAATACACAATGTAAATATTAATGCTTTCTAGAGCAGCACAACTACAGAACTGCCCTGTTCTCTCACTCAGAATTTGTACACTAATAGACCCATTCCCTACCCGTAGTGACATAATTTGCACACCTACAAGAAATTAGAAGCAATTATAAAACTGGTTTCAAACAAAATATGGATAAGTCACCATACTTCCTACTTTGACAGCTAAAGTAACTGAAATATTGATTAGAATTCCTACTAAAATTTGAAAGAAAAGAATTAGAAAGAAAGAGAAACCTGCTATGTTGATTTGAAAATATGTAATATGCAAGAAATCCAATTAGCTTTTAATTTTTTAAACATACGTGCATATCTTGGCATATTCTTCCAACTTCTCTATTCGTTTTTTATGCTCTTCTATCTGTTCCACAGTCTGTTTTATGTTTCCCTATGCAATCACAAATAGAACGTGTTAAAAACAAACCAGAGGAAAAGGACAGTTTTATAGCAAGATATAAAGCTCTTAATTCATAACAAATACTGAGACAGATCTTTTCTTCCTTGTTGGTATTTCATGCTGAAGTAATAGCGTCTCTTTTTCAACAGCAGATGCCAAATTGCACCATGAATAATAAAAAAAATTTTCCTTTATCAAGGCCATTACTGTATTTTTCATGTTTGGCTACAGTTCAGAGAAAGCCTCTTTAGCACAAAGAATCATGACACCATAACATAAAACAACCTTAAACACAGTGTTAGTAAATTATAGGCGTTAAAACAAAAAAGGTGCTTTTCTTGGACCGAGATTAATAGAAGCTTTTTCCTAAGAAGGACACATGAAGAAGTTGACATAGAGGTTCCAACCTGACACAAAAGCACTGTACTAAAAACCAAGCCAACAGTGAAACAAGTGTTTTTAATTACTCCAATTGAATAAAAATACATTAACTAAAGCAAATTAAAGAAAAAAATAGTTACCTACACATTTTATTAAGCTTTAACTTCTGAAATCCTTCTGACCTTTTGAATAGCTCTAGGGATGGAGAGTCCACCACCTCTTCGTGCACCCGCTTCAATGTTTGACTATCCTTGAGATGAAATAGTTTACCTCATAGCAATTTGGAATTTCCGGCATTCCAAGTTGTGCCTGTTGTCTCCCATCCTATCACTGC
>NW_008824770.1:576043-584815 GCF_000699105.1 Pygoscelis adeliae
CCCTCCCACCAGGTAACTGCAGACAGCAATAAGGTCTCCCTTTCACCTCTTCTTCCCCAGGCTGAACAGATCCAGTTCTCTCAGCACCTCCTCATAAGCCAGGTGCTCCAGCCCCAGCCAGCTTGGTGGCTCTCTGCTGGACTCACTGCAGGATGCCAGTATCTTTCTTGTACAGGGGAGCTCAGAACTGGACAGAGCATGCTAGATGTGGTCACATACATGCTGAATTGTGAGGAGTGATCACCAAATGTCAGTAGCACAGATAAGTAGTGCCAACTCTGAATGGTCAGACATGCATTTTATCAACTCCCAAGTATCCCTTATTTCCTTCTCAACAGTACAATGGGACTTGCAGAGTTTTAGAAGCACAAGCAATAGAATTTATTTCACTTCTAGATACTAACTAGGTTTTCCTGGTAACTAGTACTTCAAAAAGAAGAAGTAGTATTGTATCAAGAGCAAATGGATGTACAAGTATTAACTTAGATATCATGGCAACGATGACTTTACATCCTCATACATATACAGAAATACAGACTTCTCCATACAAGCAAGTTTATATGTACAAGAGTGAGGTGTCAGGAACTCTAGAACTGGTAAAGTCTTATCTGATGGATTTTTAAGTTTTCCAAACATAAGAAGTCTCCTCCAAACTTGACTCCATAACTAAATGGTGAAGAAATGCATGTTGCCCCTCTAACTTCTTAGTAGGTGACAAAACTGCAAGGTTAGCATAATTGGGGGTGGGGGGGACGGGCAAAAAACCAAAACACCTAATAAGGCAGTGTTTCCAGCAAAAGACAGATCGCCAGCTGAGCTTCTGTCCTTTCTACTTCTATCAGAAGCATCATGCGAAGTTGAACAATGAGTTGGGAAATAATTTTTCTAAAAGAGAACATCAGTCATGGTGACCAAGTCATAGTGAAAAATGGAGGTTTTTTGTTGTTACATGTTTGGATCTGCAATGATAAAAGAAATCAGAAACAAAATGACAGCAATGATCTGTGTTCACACCAAACACCCTGCCTCTGAAGGGCAATAGAAGAGTCGATACCAAGGAGATTTTTCCAACTACAACACAAATACACACAACTGACCTTAAAAACACCCCAGCAAAAAGGTAGCTGTGATCAAAATAAACCTCTAAAGGGTGCGAGTATCATACAGATATACAACAGTGGTAGGACATCTCAGAAAGAAAATCTACACTTACAAAAACAGGAACTGATTAGTGTTAAGCATATATTCTGAGTAACTGTAAAATATTAGAGCCAAAGCTTTCAAAACCAAATCCTCAGTGTGGGCCCACGCAACCATTCTCTGAAAAAATTTAGAAGCCATTTTGCTAAACCTGTTGCAATATGAAAACTGAACTAACACTTGCAATGTATCTCCTCTGCCGAGGATTTATGTCAAAGAAGTTAACGCATTTATATAGACATTTATACCAGAAGGAGGGGTACAGAAACATTTTTCTCCTTAAAACGTAATTCTAGCTTGATGCAAATACCTCAACTTCTTTTTTCTTCCTCCGATTAAGTTTCAGCCTTTCTTGATCTGCTTTTTCCTCCCAGCGAAGTTTTTCTAGCTGCTGGGTTAGTGTAGCTACTTTCTTTCTTGCTATTTCCTTTAGCTCTTTATAGCGCTCCAACTGGAGAAATAACAACAACAGGAAAAATTCACTCCACTGAAAGTGGGAAGACTCATGTTGTTACAGCCTCAATTAGTAATTGCCTACTTTATCATAATTAAGATTATGAAAACCGCCCAATTCTCCAGAAGACCTTTCTAGCTACTAACTGCATTATAAGAAGTTATATTTTATTATTAGAGAATGATTCAACCCAAAGCTTACACTTAATAGTTCTTGCCTACAGTCTTGTTTTAGACTTCTAATGACTTATTTTTCAGGAAAGTTTAAAGTTTACAGTACTTCACAGTCAATCTTAAGGTTAACACTGATTTTTTGCACAGCCCAAAATTAGTGCAAGTTTTGGTATTTATAATTACAGCATTCTCATGTTATCAAATAATTTTAAGGTAAACAAACATTTTAAATAATCCTTCGAAGTTACGACTAACTGACCAAATACCTCTAAAGTGCAGAGTAGGAAGATTCTCAAACTAAAACAACCAATCCTGCAGGCTCTCCATTAATTGTTCAGAAACTGCTTTGAGGAAGAGACAGTGGAGGAAAGAAGCTAGCACCTATTTTTAAAAGCGTTTCTGGCCATATGGTTGCAAAGACAGCTTCTTCAGATGTGAACATACTATGAAGTGATGCAGTCCTTTCCTTCTAAAATAACTTAAAATAGCTCATAAGTGAGCTACCTCACTTTTAGATTCTGACCCACAGAGGATGGTATGTATACTACCAAGTCATGTTTACATTTTTGTTGTCTTCTTGTTTTCCTAATTGAAGACATATTTCTGTACTTCAGCTGACAAGCCATTTCTCAAAAATCACCCTCTCACCCAGAGATCCTACTAGGTGGTTTATATCCTACCCTCCTACAATGTACCATGTGGACTTCCATGAAGAAGGGGGGAAAAAGAACAAACCAGAAAGAACAGCCTAACCACGGATAATTACATGTAGCTATAATCCTAATCCACAGATGACAGTCCCTGTGTACAACCCTTCTGAAGTTTCCATCAAGCTCTTCTCAACTTCTCGTTCACTGAAAATTCACTGCTTCCTCTAATAAGGTATCTTCTCACATTGCTTAGAGGATGTACTTCACATCCTAGGAAAGATGCTTACCATTTCCAATCTCAGAATGGTGAATTTCTAAATCTCTATGCAACTTAGATTTACCTCCTAGAAGTGTCCCGCATTTGGAACTTCTGTGAGATCTGACTTCCCCCCAACCCCCTCGCAGAAAGGAGACAGCCCACTCCCTCAAGAGGCTGCATCATCATTTCTCTTCATCCGATGAGACAGTCTCTAAATGAAAGTTACAATTTTCTTTTTGTCTGAGCTCAACAGCAAAGAGATGATTAGAAATTACAGCTTATAGGTGAAACAGTGGTTTCTCTGTCATCAGCGGGGTTTTTTGGACTTCACTAGTAAACAGTACTTTTTGGCCTCCCAATTCACCTGACTGTCTCCCAGCTCAATAACTGCTGCTCTCTGCAACATCTCTTCAGCTTTCTTCTCAAACGCTCTCCACGCCTTCTCAGTATCATTCAATTCTACCTCTAGTTCTTTTATGTTCTGCTTTTCCTTATCACAGGACTTCTCCTTGTCCCTTAGAGATTTTTTAGACATTTCTACTTTCTTGATTTGGTAGGAAGTGTTTTCCTTTGCTTTTATATAGAGGGGTTTCTGCTGAATCAGTGATGCCTCCAGAGCCCTAAAAAAACAAAAACAAAAAACAAACCCAAAACAACCAACCAACCCACCCACCCAACCACCACAAAACACATCCAAAACAACAAAACCACACAAAAAAAAAAAGAAAAAAGAACAATCCCCTCCCAACCACACACGCAAACAAATAATCAGTTGTCAACAGCAAGGTTACATACTCACAGGTGATTTTTTTTTTTTTAAATATCAACTGAAAATAGATATTTGAGAAGTGAAGCGTAACCTTCTAAAAAATTTAATAGCTAACAAGTATTTATATAATGAAATTATTGACAACCTTGGCATGGTGGTGGAGGTGAAATCAATGTCTAGATACTACTTTAGTAAACTGCTACAAACGGACTTCCATAGTGTTGGGATATCACCCAACTGCTTTAACAGGACAAACAAGCCTGCCAAACAATTCCCAGAGCAGACTATGCTTTAAACTCAACTATCAGAGAATCTGATAGGGAAAAACCTACTTCATTTCTCTTTCCATGTGCTGTTGGTCTCTGTTTAGTACACCAAGCACCTTTTTCTTGGCTCTAAATGCATCTTCTGCCATGGAAAGAGATTCTTTCTTGATACGAGCCTCCATATTCTTTTCATCCAAACTTTTTTTCAGAAAGTCTATGTTTTTTTCGTTGTGATAAAGCCGGAAAAGCTTCAGCTGTATCCTTTCTTCATCCAGTTCCTTGAGAAGCATCTGGTAATGCTCTGCCTACCAACATTAAAATTTTATTTATGGTTTATAAAAAGGATTTTTAATCATTAGCAGTCTAATTTGAAGTCCAAAGTGATGTAAGATGATGTACCAGTAGCTGTAATTCCCGTAATGTGCACTAATCATAAAACTCAAACATGTAAGTCAACAGTTAAATTAATTATACTGGCAAACCTACACTTTCATTTATTTAGATTTTATTATATGTATTGCTCTACCCTTTTAAATTATACTAAATTATTATATATTATACCATACTGAAAAAAATAGATGAAAAACAAGGTTTTTAAGAAAACCTGTATTAAGTTCATTAAAAATGCAAAATCTGAGATCTTAACATGCAAAAAAGGAGTAACTGTGAGTTACCTCCTCTTTCTCTATCTTTGCTTGTTTGCGTTCTGCTGCAACACTTTTTTTCTTGTTATAAGTAAACTGCGCATCCTGTTCTGCTTGCTGCATTTTTTTCTTTTTTCGTTCATAGTCTTCAGCATATTCCCATGAATTACTGATTTGTTCAAAAAGTTGAGTTCTCTCCTTCGGCTTCTTCATTGCAATTGATTCTACTGTTCCCTAGAACAAAATTGAAAAAAAAAAAGAAAATGCAGCACTGTAGATCATTATGTTGTCTAATGAATTTCTTTAAGAGCATATAGCACAGATTTATCTCCGGATATATTTATGGTTAACAGAATTGGATGGAAAAGCTTTTAGATTCAAACCCAAGGAAAAGTTTAGTACCAAAAGGAATACCACTTAGCCACCTCACCTAATTAAATGACATCACTAAAAGGTTTAGAATGTCAGATATGGTCTATGAAAAACACCTTCAAACTAAATCAACCTGCACAAATCAGTGAGCAGTATGAGAATGACAGAATTAAATCTTCTTAGCCTCTTTAAAGGAGCTGAAGCTCATTTTCAATGAAAAATTAACTAATGCCTGCCCCCCCCCCAGTATTTCAAAAGCAAAACCAGCTGAAATCAATGCACTAGAAGATTACGTAGCTCCCGAAGCCAATGGGCACACAGTTTTTGTCCATGTGTTACCTGCTCAAATCTTCACTGATCTGAAGGAGTTACTATTTTCAGTAAAGTGTAGGAAGTAAGTTTTACGATTTTTATTCTATTTGTATAGTGGGCAAATGCCCTCATCATAGAAACTATTATCACAGTAAGAATCCATATATAGGATTTCTATAAATGGGGAAAATCAGTTCTTCCTTGGGAATTTTCCTCAGCAACTGTAAAGACAACAATCCTGTGAAATATATTCATCATAAGTATATGGCATTTCTGACCTATTTCGTTAAATACTTGTGAACTAATAACCCAGCAGGATTTTCAATCCCTGAATCTTAACAAAAAATTCTATAAATGCTGATGCATCTTGACTAATAGGAGTGTTTTAAGACGAAATTATCTTTTCCTATTTATAACACTCCTAGAATTTAATACACCAAACATTTATAAATAGAGACCCACATTTTCTTATATACTCTGAATAACACAAGTACTCAATTTCTTCCAGATTAGCTTCTTTCTTACTCGTGCACTCATGTACACAAAAACCCCATTATTTCCATTTTGCAGACTTGTAATTCTTGGCTGAGGTCAGGAAAAAAAATGTATTGGCTTGAAATTAGCTAAGTGTGCCCTCTTTTCTGCCAAATAGGCAACTGTGTACTCCTATGGAATAATCTCAGCAGCTTTTATTTTCTTTATGAAGTACCTTAAATGCTCACCTGAAAAATAAGACAATTCCTAGCTTTGACAAGTATTCCTATTTTTTCAAGCTCAGATATGTAAGCAGATCGGCTGACAGATTTATCATTGAAAAGAAATTCAGAACAACTATCTAAAGGAGGAAAGAAAAAAAAATTACTATAAAATGGCTACAACACAAAATACATAGGAAAAGAACTAAACTATTGGAACAATTTAACTGAGCAATTTCCTCAAAGAAGAAAATAGATTCCAATTACTCCCTTAGTCACTTCAGTAATTTCATTTTTCTGTATAAAATTCTAGTTGCATACTTCCAAAAGGTACTGACAGATGCTTAAGTGCTTGCGACTGCAGCAAGGTGTCAGACCCCATTTTCTAGAGCCTACACCATCTGTATATTCCAAGTGAATACACATCAAAGTACAGAGCAAAGAACATATATTAATCACTTGTTTAATTTTTTAATTTTGCCTCTGTATGTTTTTTCAATTATAACACTTGGCTATCAAAATGCTACTGAAAGACTGTAAGAAGTATTGCAATACTCATGGGCTTAATCCACCCAAATACAAAAGAATATTCAGCACCTGAAATATAAAACTGAATATTCTTGGTCTCTTTTTTTTTTTTATTTTACACATCAGACAACACAAAGTATGTGCAGCAGAATCTACTACCTACCACGGATAACTCTTGAAAATGTTTTTTCTTCCCCATCTTCTTCACAATATACTATCTTCACACTAGCTGTAGAAGAAACTGGTTTTCCAACATGTGCTCCATGAATAAGTTCTCGAATACTTTTAACTCGTAAATTAGAAATCTTTTCACACAGCACAAAACTAACAGCATCCATTATGTTAGATTTTCCTTAAAAAAAAGAAAAATTAGAAAAATTGCTTTGACATAGCAGAAGTGAAAGGAGGCATTTGATTAACAATTAACTAAAAAACATATACATAAATGCAAAAATCTTTATTAATTCTATTTCTCATTCTGTATTTCATTGAGGAAAAAATATTGCACATAATAAAGAAATATATTGCTAAGATGTAACACACTGGCAGCAGATTATAAGCCTATCTGTAATAAAAATCATCACAGAACTGATTTGTTATTTGTTCAGCCTTGTTGGACAAATTTTTCTTACACAGGCATCTCTAGAGCTCATTACTTAAACTGAGTGAGCAACATCATAATCCTTACTTGGTAGTTTCCTTTATATAATGCAGTCAGTAAGGTTTGCTGCATAAGCACTCTATCGCAAAACTAGAACTTTTCCACTACAACTCCAGTGTTCTAAAAAACACAAGCACTTTCCCAGATCCATTCACCACAGCAACAAAGTTCTCTGATCATACTCCTTAAATAAAAATTCTTAATTGAATCCTCTTTTTGTTTTTCCCCTTTAGTCTTGAGCATTTCTGTTGACAGCTTAATTATTTTCCGCCTTCAACCTTGCTACTTCGGCAGTATTTTGACTTATTCTCCAAAATATCATAAAAGGAAGAACACTAGGGAGAAAATACATAAATAAAAAACTCAATTCAGAGATTACACAATATTCACAATTTTTCCTCCCCCAATTCATCTATAAAATGTATTCAGATTTAACTGGAAGAGTACCCGGAAAAAGTATCAATAATTTTGAGACTTTCCAATATGGAACAGCAGGGCTAGGATGATAAAGAGTATGATAATAATGCTAAATAATAGTTACTTACATTCATAGCTCTCACTTCAATTAGATAAGTGAAGAAACAACAGGCTCTAAAAATCTAAATCATCAACTAAATCATTAACAGACTGGGGAAACTAAGACCAAATGCTAAGCCTATCCTTGTGGCTCTTTGTTAGGACAACCCTCACTTCCTATCGTGTTGCTCTCTGGCAAATAAAAGATAAAATCCTATTTGTTGTATGGAGCTTTTCAGAAGTGAATCAAATTTTAAAAAGTTCCAGCACCCACAGGATAACAATGTGGAGGCACATCTACAAATGAAGGCTCTTGTGGGTTAAACTACAAAGCAGCTACCAACCTGCAAAGCTACTATCTCTTCCCCAGAGGCATTTACTCATATGGCAAAGACCACAGACTCAAATCAAGAAGCAGCTTGCCATTGCTACAGTTTACAGCCCAGACTATTTAAGTAAAACCATCTTTATGTGACCTTAGTAAGCTGAACTACAAACTGGAGTGGCAAAGGCAAGGTATGCCATTTGCAAACCACTCATTCTACAAGGGCTGAAGAGAGTAGAGAAGACAACTAGAAATTAAAATTCCTCCAACCGCTCCACCTCTGTCCGTCCATGCTGGAAAAATTCATACTTTGAGTTAAAGAAGCAAGGACAGATCAGGAGCCTCCAAAACTCTGCTTGTGCTGCCACCCCCTCTGGTGCATATGAAGAGATTTTAAGCAGGCCCGTTAGTCTTTACTTCCCCTCCACCAAGCCCTACAAACTCTACTCCTCAATAGGCAAGCTATCACCATCCTCACCCATTCAGTGCAGCGATGCTGCCCCTATTCCCGGGCCTCCACCTGCACTGTTACCGTTTCCTCCCCATCAGGCATTGTGTTCGTAGAAAAGACCTGGCAAAGACCCCAAAACTGAAACCTCAATTCTGATCGCTACAGTGGAGAAGCAGGGCCACCAGCTTCCCACCGACCTCCCCCGCACCCCAGCCTGCTACCTGATCCGTTGGGCCCGATGATGCAGTTGAACCTCATGAAGGGGCCGATAACCTGCTGCCCCCGCCACGACTTGAAATCCTTCATCAGCAGCAGCTTCAGGTAACCCATCCCTGCAGCAGCAGCGGGCGAGGAGCAGCTGAGGCCGCTAGGCCGCTAACTTCCCACTCCCTCACAAGATTTAAATAATCAACGAGTATATTTTACTAGTTTGTCTTCCGGGGGAGGGGAAACCCCCTCCCCGGCCCCTCGGCCCCCGACCTTCCCCCCGCCCGGCC
>NW_008824770.1:585365-603035 GCF_000699105.1 Pygoscelis adeliae
CGGGGAGGGCGGGAGGCAGCGGCCCAACCCTGCGGGAAGCGCGGGCCCCCTCAGCGCCCCCAGAGTGCGAGCGCGCGTGGTTCCAGGTGGGGGAAGCGGGGAGAAAACGCCCTGGTGCGTCTTTTAGAGGGCTGAGGCGCTTTTAAAAACTTGATGGTGAAAGCTAGTTGATACTCTTTACGCATCGTCAACAAGTTGTTTTTGGCAGCTGTCGCGGAAGGCGTGTGTGTGTGAGAGATTCTGAGGGGGACTTGCGTCTCACTGCTGTGGGGTTCAAGGGCAAGATTTCATTTTTCCTTGACAGGACTGAAAGATCAAGCCCCGTGTTTCAGTATCTGTGTAGGAGTTAACAATGTAGTATGCTTTACTTAAGGGTGAGCCAGAAACTTGCAAAGTCAGCTTGCACAAAAGTGGCATAAAAAATGGTTTTTACCTCTCTGCTGTGCTGATAACTTCCCTCATCTGATTCTCACTAGAAGCTAGAATCAGTGCTGTGAGAGATTTATTGATGAAAGGGATCCTGCGATTGGTCCCTATTTTGCATCAGGCAAAATAAGACAGATCCATCAGGAAGTCAGCTCGCACAAAAGTGGCATAAAAAGTGGTTTTTACCTATCTGCTGTGCTGATACGTCCCTCATCTGTTTGATTCTCACTAGAAGCTAGAATCAGTGCTGTGAGAGATTTATTGATGAAAGGGATCCTGCGATTGGTCCCTATTTTGCATCAGGCAAAATAAGACAGATCCATCAGGCCATCTTTATGTATATGGAATTAACTGATGTGTCTGATTTTTCTTGGCGTGGATGTCAGAATGTGAACGCCCTTCAGTCTGTGAAGATTTGTGGGGATGATAGCTTCAGTCTGGCGGCTTTTCTCTAGAGTCCCCTATGCAGTTTGCACACTGAATGTCAGAAAATTGTGTTGTATTTTATACCTATTTAAATTTTGGATGCAATAGTTCATTTAATCTTCCTGTAACGTGTCCAAAGGCCCACATTAAGGTTCTGTGTGTGTGCGTGGAGGGAAGAGTGCTGTGAGGTGCAGTAAGTTTACATTTTGCTTGTAAAGTATTTTGAGTGCTCTGTGTTAATGCATATATCGTGTAAGTGCTGGAGCATTAACTAGCGTAGAATCAAATTTAGAATTGATGAAAATAAGTCCCATCTGTTGACTTCATTGGACTGGTAGAATTGCAACAGATGTCAGTTTGATCCATCTTGTCTCAGGTACGGAAACGTGTCTCAAGTCAGTGTAAGGATATCTTCACCTTATCCCTGACAGCGCCTTGGATTTATTCTTGTCACTCTTATGCAGGAGTCATTGTAGTTGCACAGCAAAGTAGCAGTTCCCACTTGATGAACAGGACAGGTTGTCCACCTGATACAGCATCCTGACACATTCAGTAGCCAACAATATACTTAAGTGGAAGGAGCTAATAACCTTTTTTTAACAGATGTGGGATTGGTATAGTAAGATAGTTCAACTTTCTTCATCAGGAAACACATAATTTCTCTGTAAGATGACTTTTCTAGAGCCTTTAAAATGAAATGTAAACCATAAATTCTCAGCTAATGAAATAGCATATCTTGGTGTACTTTATTGAGCAATACTGAAGTACACCATCTGAAGGTCTTTCCCAAATACTTTTGCAGAACTAACTTATCAGGTTTTGATCGATACACTTGCATGAGACAAACATCTAAAATGAAGGAGAGCCCACTGGAGGAATTTTGTAAATATTTTCGTTAGCATCATTCAATGTACCTTATTCATTGGATGAACAATGACTGCTGACAGAAGGGGCTATTGTTGTGCTTTTCAGCTGGGCCAAGTCCAAAGCATGAAGAGTCAACAAATCTATACAGAGATAAACTATATCAGTATTTCCGATGTGGTTTTAGATTCTTTGCTTTCCCTCTCTCTCTCTCTCTCTCACCAGTTTAGCTGAGCAGCTGTCTCTGACAAAATTAAAAAATCAAGGTGGTATTTGACTTAGACACCACAAATCCTTAAGCAGGGATTGAGTAGTTCAAAAACAGGGAGGTAATATACTGACTGGAAAGTAGAATGGGAACTGAGATTTTAGGTTTTTTTCTTGATTATTACTAGTTTTATTATTACTTTGACTTCTGTATGTTTCCTCATCTGAGTAATGGAAAAGTAAGATACTGCTCTCTTCACTTACAGATTTAAGAATTTATCCTCAGTAAATCAGTAATTTCCCAAAAGAGTTCAGATGAGTAGTCCAAATGAAAAATTATTTCCCATTTATATATGAACTATTGTACATAAATACAAGTAGATTAGAAATTAGCTGCTTCAAACTGTTCATAGTAAGGGATTTGTTATTTTAATGCTTAAAAGTTAAACCTGTAGCTTTATGTGACTAGGAAGGTTGTTTTAGGGATGTATTCTTGTCAAGTGAAAGCTGTTCTAATGAGAGAGAGCTGATAGCATAACGGAATTTGCACACACGAGTCAATACATTGACTTACCTGTATTATTGCCAGAAAATACTGATGAAGTCGTATTGAATTTCTCTTAACAGTGTTTCCTATAGTTGTACTGAAAGCTTGGTTTCCCAAATGAGACCTCTAAATGAGTTGATATTTAATGCCAGCGACACCATTGTTTTTGGACAGTGATACCCTGTTTCATAAGCAAGGGTTTCACCCTTGCTTACAGATTTACCTCTTTACCTGATTGGTATAGTCAGTAGTCCTTTACAGCATTAACAATGTGTATTTTCAGCCATGATCTGTTTAGGTCTGTTTTTAGGCAAAGATTATCAAAATAGTTTACCAGATTCTTGAAGAATTGTCATTGGTTTTTGATAAATCTTTTAAAGATGTTAAGTGATTTGACCAGTAAAAAAAAAAAAAAAAAAAAAAGAAATCCAGGTTTCTGCCTATTAATTTGCCACCTTCTGTCAACAAATGTGGGACCCAATTCTTTTGCCTAAAATGTAGGTGGCTGCTAGCATTTGATGATATGCCTTAGAGTATTATGCCTTGCTCAGCTACCATTCTCCAGGGATGTGAATATTCTGTATTGTATCTGTCAGCTCATTGTAGATGTCTGCATGTATCTCAAATGGCACCCAATATTGCATTTTGGCAACTACATGAATCCCACTCTCTATCAGATAAGACTGGAAAACTTCTTTCCATTCCCCATTATTTCTTCAATGTACTTTTAGTGAACCATCTGTATTTTTTTCAGATCTGAACTATTACAACTTGCAGTCATCTTGACTGTCAAAATACTTACCCACTTTATAAATGAAAGCAGAAAACCAAGAAAAACTAAGTAAAAATGCCAGCTGTAATGGGGAAAACATATTCTGTGTAATGCAGCTTAAAATGTTTATATTTATAGCTCTATATATCATGTAAATTTGGTGTTTTGTCCTGATTTGGTGCAAGAATATACCTATGATTATTAAAATGAAGCAAACAAACAAGAATATTGCTGTTTCTGAATTTTCTTTTTACGTTGCCTGCATTAAATTGTGAGGTGTATATACTCTGCTGGTAGTGGTTTTATATCATTCTCTTACAACTGTGAATGAATGTAGCTTGGCAATGCCTGTTTTTAATAGTTAAAACATAGTATCTCTTAAAGAACTGTTTTTTTTCATTTTAATAGGTTGATAAAGATGCATTGGATACCCAGGTCAAGGATAGGAAAATTCAAGAAGCAGCTGAAAAAGCACGAGATGAAGAACTTGGTATATTCATAGATATTCTGATATTTCTGTGCAGAGTTAACTGTAATTTACTATCTGTTTCCTGCTTTCTTTTTCCCTTGAAGTATTTCAAAACTGCCATATTTCTTTCCAAATGGAGCCTATCTCCTTGACTCTTGCTATATGTCTCTATCTATATAAATCTATCAATTGAGAGATATATATATAAGCGCAATTGTAGGTTTTTCTCCAAATTCAGACATGCAAACTGAATACTATAATGTGTGGTCCTATTTATGTTCATACATTTGCATTGGTACAGTATGTGTTTTCCTCAGTATCTGAAGATTTATTTTGACATGATTAAACTGGTATACATTTCCTAATAGGCCAGAATTTTCAGTGTTTTCTTTTAATAAGTGTTGACAAATAGCATTGTTTAGAGACCTGAAGATAGGGGAGCATTTTAAATTACTTAATACTGTTCTTTTCAGAATAGTAGTGGCAAATTTGTTTGATTGCTTTCTTGTAGAGTAAGCCCATGTTCTGTCTGGCCATTCTTCAGTAGAATATATAGATTCTATAGAATCCTCTATAGATTATTATTGCTAGAAGCATGAGTCATGTACAACAGGTCTCTAAGCAGGAGCCATTGCTGAGTCAGAACACATAGCCACACAAGTATTTCAGCCGTGTCCCCTGACCTCAAAACCCTTTGTGGCCCTCTGTGTTTGGAATGCTTTCCTGTGGTATCATGTGAAAAGGTCGCACAGACTGAGCTCTCCGTGGGTTTCAAGAAGAGCTAGAATGCAGCTGCCAACTTCCATGCTGTGCTTCTACGGCTGCTTGTGATTTTCCTGGCAGAATACCTGTCAGACTCTTGACTCCTAGGAAACTGCCAGAAGCAGTGCGTAGTCTGGCAGCAGAGGAAATGATCTTTTCTTGTGAATTATATTTAAATGGCTAGAATGGCTAGTTTTGAGTTGGGGTTTTTTGGTTGTTTTTTTTTTTCCCCTTTAAAACTACATCAGTTACAGCATTTTGATTAAATGGGCAAGAGCTATTAAACTCTTCAAAAACTGCTAGTGCCAGCCAATTCTTTTGGTGCTATGATTAGAAAAATCATTGGAACTATGAAACAGCTATCTATATTCCTTTCATTGGGAGCCCGATTTTAATTTTTTTCTTGACAAGCAACAATGTATTTCAGCTGTAAACTAAAAGTAAATGAGAATTAGTGTATAGTATATTTCATGTGTTACTGCAAGTTTTACTCAAATGAAACCTCATATTTCTAGAAGTATTTCTTATTGTCTGTTTCACATGCATATATTTCATTGTAACATTAATAAGAACCGATTCCTAGAAAACTGGAAGTATTTTGTAAGTAAGTATTACTAACATTAGAGTGTTCGCTGGGCTGGTACTCATAGATCAAATACTCTTTCCTAAGTTATAAAAGTTTGAAGACATTCTATTTATTCCTCTTCAGAATTTTATTTTCCATCTTACATGCGCACTTCCATGATACATGTGCCCTTCTAAGAATTGTATTTTCATTGCATTCATTTTTCTCTAGCTAATGAAATGAAGCAAAATGACAAGATCATGTGTATGTTAGAGGAACGACAGAAAAATGATATCAGAAACATAAATAAGGCTATCAGTGAATTTCAGAAGAATTTTCAGAAGCCAGAAACAAGACGTGAATTTGACCTGTCTGATCCGCAAGCCCTGAAGAAGGATAGACCTGCTCGACTTTCAGACAATGATCCTCGATGTACTGTATCTGGCTTGCAGAAGTTTATGGGTGAAGACTTAAACTATGATCAGAGGATGAAATTTCAAAAGGAGCAGTTAAGAGAGTGGTCTCTTCAGCAACAGAGAGACTGGAAGAATGCATTAGCTGATCAAAAATTTGCAGGTAACAAAAGAAGATAATAAGGTTTTAATCTGCTTTTTCTGAAATTCTGGTGTATCTGACAAAACTGGTATAGCCTATTGTGTCAGAGTCTGACATAGCAGTATTTTAGTATATTCAATATTCCGCTTTTAGAAATACTGCAGCAGTTTTTACTTTACAAGCTCTAATGTATTCAATATCTTACTTAAGAAATGTATATTTAATAACATGATGATTTCATTTCTGGTTTACACCTCAAATGAAGTATCAGAGTATTCTGAAAAACCATCTATGTTTTGCATGCTAGATGGTATGTTTACTTCATCAGACCAAATTGTTCAATCTTTACTATTCTAGAGCAGACAAAATAATACTGATTTTTCTGTTCTAGCTTGTCATGAAACATTTTTTCTGCAGTACTTAACATACTTCATTTTAACTTTGTCTAACTGTTGAGACAAGATGGGTTACGTAATAAAGTGATTTCATGAGTCACCTGAAATTCCAAGATGGAAAGCTGCTCTGGTAGGATTCAGAAATAGTTATGTAATTCAGCCTACTGTATCTGTAGCTCCTCTGTCTGTCTGTCTTTCTCTCTGTGTGTCTTATAGTAGCTTACTCATATGGCACATCATGTCCATGAATATTGACTAAATTTCATTTTAATTAATTTAGATCATCTTTATGACAAGAGTAGGATTGAACTTGACCGAAAGACTATGGAGCAACAACGAAAAGAAGAAGAAAGCAGGCGTGCTGTTTGTGCAGCTACTAAAGATTTCAATAGAACCCAGGTAAATTAATGTTGGGTTTGTTTGTTTGTTTTTAAAAAAAGTGGAGAGACAGAAGGAAAATAAGATGAGCAAAAGTACAATGAGTAATGATGTTTTTGCAGAGTTTTCTTAGCAGCTAACTTCCAATTACTGAAAAGCCTTGGAAGACAGAATTTATTCACTTTGTCCTCTGCAAGGATCTTGCTATCCTCTGTCTAGTTACCCTCTGCCAAAGTTCTCCCTCCTTGCTGACTAGAGGGCAGCAACAACTCCCCAGTATCTCCGGGACTTTTAGTCTGTCAACTGGGATACAGCAAAAGTCTCCCATGCTTCCTTCTGGTTTTGTATCAGTCATTGGATAATCTTAGCTGTGTCTGCCTGCTTTTCTTTTTGCTTGCGTGGAAACATTACTACCAGTAGCTTTTTGTCTTTATTGCTTATGTTAATTCCCCACACCCACTGTTTTTGGCACTTTGGCTTCTTCCTTGGTATTTGCATACATGTCTCTTGGTTCCAAGCATGCTTTGGAACCTACTGAAACATGTCATGAACCTTTCTCTGTCTGTCTTAGTACCATTATCTGTCATGCTCCAGTTCTTTATCTTACTGCACAGGTTTTTTTTTTCCATTCAGCTTATACATACAGCTCAAAGGGCTACATGGACACTATTAGTTTGCTTAAACTATATTTGGTGTGAATTAGTGTCCTGGTTTTGGCTGGGATAGAGTTAATTTTCTAGTAGCTGGTACCGTGCTGTGTTTTGGATTTAGGATGAGAATAATGTTGATAACACACCAATGTTTTAGTTGTTGCTAAGCAGTGCTTACGCTAGTCAAGGACTTTTCAGCTTCCCATGCTCTACCGACTGAGAAGGCTGGAGGGGCACAAGAAGCTGGGAGGGGGCACAGCCGGGAGAACTCACTCCAAAGTGGCCAAAGGGATATTCCATACCATGTGATGTCATGCTCAGTACATAAGCTGGGGGAAAGCTGGCTGGGGGGGGCTGCCGCTCAGGGACTGGCTGGGCATCGGTTGGCGGGTGGTGAGCAGTTGCACTGTGCATCACTTGCTTTGTATATTTTTTTTAATTATTATTCTTCTTATTATAATATTTCAATTATTAAACTTTTTATTTCAATCCACGAGTTTTCTCACTTTTACTCTTCTGATTCTCTCCCCCCATCCCACCAGTGGGGGGGGAGTAAGCGAGTGGCTGTGTGGTGCTCAGTTGCCAGCTGAGATTAAACCACAACAATTAGCTTTGAATTTATTTAGTCACAACAAAATAAGCCACATGTAAATTACCTACATCAGGTATGGTATCTTTTGGGTTAGGTCTATAAGCGTGCAAGCCTTTGTGTAAGTGTTGCTTGAGCCTTTCAGGGCACATTTGGCATATAATTTTGTTTATCGATATCCCAAGGTAATTGAAAAGGCTTTTACTGCTTGAAGTCATGGCTGCTGAACAGTATTTTATATGAATAGCCACAAAAGTACCCTAAGTGGCTGGTGCACTTAGGGTAGCTGTAGTATCCCGAATAATTGTTGTCATACCAATTGATTCCATGTAAAAATTCCTGAATTTGTGACACGGTTTGGGGATGGGGTGGGAGGTTTGTGTTTGGTGTGGTTTTTAATGTTTGGGTATGTACATTCTACCTGCCTTGTGTGCATATTAAATATATAAAAAAGACTTACTCTTTGTTTTTTCTAACATAAGGGCATGATAACAGAGGTTGGGGCAACAGTCTCCTCTTAGTTCTTATTGTCCCTCGCTATGTTGTATAGATTGGAGTTACAGCTTGCAGCTCTTTTTCTTTCTTTCTGAGGTAGGTAGTTAAGACCACGATACTGTTTTCAGCATTTCCTTTTTTTGCTGAATGGTTGAGAAAAGCTCTTCTTTTTCCCTGAAATGATATGCTGGCACAGTTGCTGCTTTTCTTTATTAAACATGCAAGCCAGAGGTTTCAGGTTGCCAGGCCTTTCAGTGATGTTGTCTTTAAGAGAAAGCTATGTTACAGAGGGAATTTCTATGCATCTTTTTCCCAAGAGAGAAAACTAGGGCATTCAGCCTGGGAATGAACTTCACAGAATAAATCTCTGTATCTGTCCTCAGATGCATAGAACAGAAGACTCCAGCAGTTTCAGCATTCTAAGTAGCTGGTTTGAAGACCTTAACCTCTTGAAGGTGCAGTCTGACACTGTGTTTTGCTCTACCCACATCTGCTCTACCTGTCAGTGACTGCCAGAAGCGGAACTCCTTTTTCCTGTTCCCCAAGTTTCATTCATTTTTTTTCTGCTGTGTCTCTTGCAGTGGATCTAATGATCGTAAAGCTTCAGGATGTGTTAGATCATTTCTCAAATTCAAAAGAAAATGAACTCTGGTCTAGAATGAGTGACTGCTAGATCTGACTGGGAGGAGTGAATGCACAGTCTGAGGTGGCAGTAAAGGAAGGGAGAAAGCAAACGCACCCTTTCTAAGGCAACCCGCAGTTATTGTAATTTGGATAAAGTATAATATGGGAATGCATCTTCAGAGGGGAAGAAATTTCCTAGAATTTAGCTTTGGATCAATCATTATCTCCATGGCCATCATCTGTAGTCCTTAAGGTTGCCAGTATCTTTAGGGGATGTAAAAAATAAAATATTTAAATTAAAAAAAAAACCAAACCCAAACAAAAAAACCCAACATAAAACCCAGCAAGTCATGTACTCCAGGAGAAACATTTTTTAGTCAGTCTGCTAGTCAATCGGTAAAGAATCCCAGCAGATGACTGAAGGTAGGGTATCTCAGTTCATCACAGCCTTCCTTCATTACAGGATTTGATGTTGCTGCCCCCTGTGAGAGTGGTTCAGCTTCCTCCACTTACCATAATACCACTGCCAATGACTTTACTGCTGACAAGCTTATTGCTAATGGTTCTTTTTGTTCTTCTGGAATTAATTAGCAGGACAATGAATTGATGATATGTTTGGTACCATATTTCCCAGTGGTGAAGGATCCTGTACTGTAAGCATTTTAAGTGTGTGTAGTGTCTAGAAAAGTAATGCTCTCCTTCCTTTCAGATTTTCTCTCACCTAAGTATGTCTTAACCAGGAATACCAACATTGCTTTTGTCCTTGGTATAAGAGAAGACTTTTACTACTAACTTAAACTGTCAGTTATTCCTTCTGAAGTCATTGATATGTAAGCAGCTTTTTAATTTGGCAGGCCAGGTAACAGAAATGAAGGCTACCCAAAGTCCTGACTAGAAGATAACGTTTTTCACTTCTTTTGATGTGATTGTGATTCCATAGCAGAATCTTACTGTTGCAGAAAGAGGTTCCTCACTAAGGATAATAACACTTGGGAATGCCCAGCTTAGCAGTACAGTGGTAGATACACCGATTGTATTCTTGAAATTAGAAAGAAAGAGTCTTCTTGCTTCATATAGCACAGGACTTGAGTGATTTCCAAGACAGTTTGTAGTAATGCTAAGAACATGAGAGGATGTCATTACAGAGGATCTCTAATTTAATGACGTCATATTTATAGACTTGTTAACAATCTTATAGACCTTATGTAGCTAGAATTTATTCCTGGGCATACCACAACAGCTTGATAGTTTTCCCGATAATGTTGTTACCATGGACATTTGATGGCATTATTCTGGTTCCTTATTCACCCAACATTATGTCGTTACTAACACATTCAGGCCAGCAGCCACTTCAGAGAAATAGCTTTTGAGGCTTTGAGTAAATTATGTGTTTGCATTAACTGTGGAGCCTTTTTTCTTTCACATGAAATGAAATATTTGCGTGCCTAAACATAGAAGAAGAATGGTAACTTTTCATCATTCAGCAGAATCTTACTGTTGCAGAAAGAGGTTCCTCACTAAGGATAATAACACTTGGGAATGCCCAGCTTAGCAGTACAGTGGTAGATACACCAATTGTATTCTTGACATTAGAAAGAAAGAGTCTTCTTGCTTCATATAGCACAGGACTTGAGTCATTTCCAAGACAGTTTGTAGATAATGCTAAGAACATGAGAGGATGTGATTACAGAGGATCTCTAATTTAATGATGTCATATTTATAGACTTGTTAACAATCTTATAGACCTTATGTAGCTAGAATTTATTCCTGGGCATACCACAACAGCTCGATAGTTTTCCCGATAATGTTGTTACCATGGACATTTGATGGCATTATTCTGGTTCCTTATTCACCCAACATTATGTCGTTACTAACACATTCAGGCCAGCAGCCACTTCAGAGAAATAGCTTTTGAGGCTTTGAGTAAATTATGTGTTTGCATTAACTGTGGAGCCTTTTTTCTTTCACATGAAATGAAATATTTGCGTGCCTAAACATAGAAGAAGAATGGTAACTTTTCATCATTCTTTGAAGTGTGCTGTGCAAATATCTTTTATCACTTACATCCTATTCTTGATATTCAGCGTCTGGAATCATCAATATTTCAACATTTTTACCATGTTTTCAGGCATGAGGAAATGTAGTGCACGTACTGATTTTTAACAGACCTTGCTAAGCAGAAGTTCCTAGCTTGAATGTGCTGGATGTGCAATTCTCTACTATGAGATAAGTGTCTATAATACAGACAAAGGAGTTGTATTTACTGTACAGATTAATAATACTTCTTTCACAAGTTCCTAAGACCCTGGATAGGTCACTCTGGTCATCTGTGAGCTTTGTGACTTAGTGATAAGGACTTCAGAAGCTGTGCATTCCTTTAGTCCTGTGTTGGCATTAGTTAGTTCCTGACACACTCGAGACTTGGTCTTATTCTAAGCATGTGAAGCCCTGGCCTTGTAATGCTTCTATGTACATTTCTTCTTTTGCTTTATGACTTGAATCAACAGCGAAAGGAACCATTTAGTAGTAGGGAAGGTATATAATGTTGGATCACAAATCAAAATAAATGAAGGAGCATCTATTTGTGCATCTGGTTTTTTTTCCATGCTACACCAATGAATTATGTTTTATTAGGGATTTGACTTGATAGGTTAAATGTGATGCATTTTCCAAGTTTAAAATCTTTCTTTTACAGTGTCATTAATCATTGCATAGTAGTGCTATACGCATGGCTATGCATAGAGCTGGGAGTTTCCTCCAGTGAGATTCCCAGGCAGCTCAGAAATTTTAGGCTCTCCCTCTTACTGAGAAGGTTAGGGTTACGAGGTCTAAGTGCCTTTTTTGGATCTGTTGCTAGATCACAGTGGAGTGACATTAATAAAGTGATCTAAATAAAAATTACACATTTTAAGCTTTGAGGCCAGTAATTATGTGAGGCCCATCCAAAAGGACTTTCTGTTAAAAAATGTGATTTACTCTGGAGCATTTTCAGAACTAAAAATAATTGCTTGATTCATAGTATTAATAAGCTAAAAGTACATACCCAGATATTCTGGTTCAGTCTACCAAAAATATTGGATGATTGAAAATCTTTGGGTTTTTTGTTTTCTTTTTTTCTTGGAAATTGTAATGTCGTAGTTCCTGTCAAGTTACTATTGACTCTTCTGGAGGAAAAAAAAACTTCAGGGAAACACATTTTGGATTAAAAAAATTGCTTTAAACTTCTGGTAAAAATTGTACTCACTGACTTCAGTGAGATGAAAAAGTGGCCTTTAGTTTCCAGTGTATTATTCCATGTTATGATGGCAGAGCCAGTAATTACTAGATCTGAAGTTGGTGTTTTGCCACGTGAAATTTGATTTGCTTGAGTTTTTCCATTTGTCTAAAAGCAGACATTTCTTTTCTTGCTCTAGACTACAGTGTACGTTCCCATTAGATGGCTGGTAAGTATTTTTAAATATGAGGGTTTCTGCATCATCTAAGTTGAACTGTGGCTTAGCTAATTTATAATTCTAAAAAAATGAATTTATCTTTTATTAGTTTGTTTGCACATCAAATACTTTCGTTATTTTGATGGAAACCTCAAGGCTGTTTTCAGCTGTGGAATTTATTAATCTAGGATATGGTACTTGGTATTATTTGTTATTTCTTATTCTGTCCAGTCCCTGACAGGTTGTTGTGCATGTTTGCTTGGAGCAAATAGAAGTCACTCTTTGACAGCCTGATGATTTGGGAGAACTGCTGTCATCCAAACTCGAAGTCCATAAATATAAATGTAGAGATAAACTCAGGTTAGCAGTCTCCTCTGGTGGCGTGGATCACTGTGCTTGCCGAGTTAGGATTCTTCTCCATAACATTTGCAAAGGAACAGGTTCCCACACGTGTGTCTAGATAGTCCTGTCATTCTCAGTTGTTTGTATCTTCTAGTTACTCTGCCTGCTAATTTTCAACTTCACCTTATATGCCGTAGAAGACTATTTTACCTGCTATGACTTTCTTGATGCATAACCCTTCATTTTTCATTTGCCCTTATCCACTTTCTAAACGTGTGTGTGCCAACCAGTGAACTACTAATCGGCAAGAGAAGTACAGAGCTCTTCTACTTAACTCATAAGGTGAATATTCTCAAGCCAGTGATTTCTGAACAGAGCATGAGACAATCTTGGACAAACTGGAGAGACAGGTATCCACTGATCTGTTGCAGCCAAGATATATGCGTAAAGCTACATATGCGAGAGACAGGTCTGGCAACCTGTGCTCTTTGTGGCCTAGCAAGAAGGAGGTTACCTGTCCTCTGTCCAGATGGAAGCTGGCACTATGCATTGTTCCAGATGGTTTAGTTTACGCATTACAGAAGAACAAGACAGGATGAGAAATGGATGATGCATAGCGTTATCATTCTACTTCAAATTAGTTTACTTAGCCTAATTCTTCTTTGGAAGGTAAAGGATTTTACTTCAAAGTAAAATTTTACTTTGAAGTAAAATCATCATATTTGCTTTCTGGAGTTTTGTAAGGGGAAAATTTCCTCTGAAGAGGTGACTATGACCTTATAGTGGACATTAGGAACAGTGATTTCCATAGGAAATGCATATTCTGATTTCTAATACTACAGATATATTCCATAATATGATTCAAGTTTGCATTTTGTATCCGCAAAGGGAACAGATTCAAGGCTGCATCTTCAGGCTTAACATAGGCATCTCCTGTCTGTTTGTTTGTTATGAGTGCTTAACCATGCTCTCTGCATAGATTTAATGTGTAATATAAATCAAGGCTAGTGATTCAAGACAGTAAATTTTTATCGTAAATTTCTTCCATATTGTGTGTGGCCTCCAAATATCAACTGGTATTTGCTTGTGGATAAATGTGAAATTATTTTTTATTTAATTCTGGCTTTTCTTATAAAACAAAATTATTTTTCCCCAAATTACTTGCTGTATGTGATATGACAACATTAAAGAAATGTATACTGTTAGATTTTCAACCTTAGCCAATAGAACCATGATCATAGTATTCGTATATGATGCTGTTGACAACTGCATGCAAGTGGGAAAGAAATCCGTTATGATGTGCTAACTTTGTTGCATCCCTTAGTTAATATTTTCTCTTGGAAAAACTATCAGTTCTCTCCTTTCACTGACTTTAGGCTGCTGAACTAGCTGAGAGAAAGAAGTTGGAAAAGTATCAAAAAATGAAAGATGACATGGATGAAATTTCCAGTCTCCTTCAAGGAAACTTGCTTTCCGAAAACCCTGAACAAGCAGTCAGTTCCTTTGGTAGACATCGTGTCATCACAGATCGATGGAAGGGAATGAATCAGGATCAGCTGATGGCAATCCGTTACTCTCAACAGCAACAAGTTCTGGAGAAACTGGTATTTAAGCTTACGTGCATATTCTGTATTCCTGGTTGTAATAATATGGACAATGTTTGTAGAAGAAAATGTTATTGTTTGCCGTGCACGTCCCATTGTAAGACTCTGTTTTCCATTGATGTGAATTTTACCCAAACTTTAATCCATCAAACTGAATACAGTGTCTCTGAAGCAGCTGGGAAATGTCATGGAGCAGCAGGAGTGGGCTGGAGCCCTGGAGTTGGGCTGGGAGGAAGGTTGCTGTGGAGCCCAGGGCCAAGGGGCCTGGGGGATCTTGGGGCATGGTCCATGGTGGCCCAGCTGAGGAGCAAGGTCCTGCACAGCCCGAGACCCAGGCTTCATGGTGCGGTTTAGGACTTGAGACTGCACGAGCTGCCTGCAAGGGATGAGCAGGAGCGGGCTGCTCCATAGGGGAAGAAGAGCCAGGAGCTGCGGGTGAAGGCAGGGCAGGCCGGAGCAGTGTTCTCATGCTCAAGGGTACTCGAGCAAGACAAATGGAGCAGGTCCAGTGATCCTGCTCAGGCATATTTCATAGTCTTAAAAGTTAATGAATGCAGCCTTTCTACCATCCCACACAACTATGAGCCATGCTCTGGGATAGAATTACAATAGAAAAACTAAATATTGCTAAGAAGCACTGCTCTAAAGGTCTATGGAAGCACGCAATCAAAATGAAGAAATCTACCCTTCCTATGCAGTTACGAGTGTACAGGACTAGGTATTGTGAAGTAGGAAGCTACTTACCTCATTCAGTGCAGAGGCTGGATTCATAACAGCTAATGAATAGCTGTTCAATTTTATTTTTTAATCCCTACAATACCGTATGCTACACTATGTCTTATCTATGGCTGTTATTAAAGCAGAAGATAGAATTGTCATTTTCCTGGCTCTCCTATGACCCTAAAGTGAACCCATTCAAGTAGTTAAGATGGCAGAAAATGAGCCCCACCAAGAAAAGTGAGTTTTTTGCAGGCCTGGTTTCTTGAATCAGTTCAACGTGATGTCAGACAAGAAGTGAGGAAGTGATAGTATAACAGGGGCAGAGGAAAAAGCAGTTTGGGTGTACTCATCTGGTGTTGGCGGCTCAGTTATTACACTGAGTTAGCTATATTCTAAGCCATACTGATGTCTACTGACTTCTGACCTCAAGAAATTAGAACTCCTGCTAACAAGAACTTAAAAAAAAAAAAAAAATCTGTCCTGATGCTCTGGGTTTTTAGAGAGAGCTAATATGTCAGAGAGAAATAGTAATCCACTGATTAACTTACTTCTGCCAGGCAGCAGATCCTAGTTTTCTTACCTTGTGCAGAGGTAGGAGTCTGTCTTGCTCCCTGGAAAAGGATAGCTTTCTCATCTGCAGTATCTTACCTCTGCCTAATGCATGGGTTCCTACCTCGTTTGGAAGTGCTCGCTTTTTCTCCCTATTTCAGATGCTACCCCTAGTGTTCCGTAAAGGCAAGCAAGTTTGTTTGGATGAATTTACCAGTCAGACTTTATATATACTGTTTCATCTTTGAATAAAGAGAAAATGAAGCATTTTTTTCACTCCTGTAGAGACTAAAAGACGAAGAACGCCAAAGAGATGCTGAATGGGACAGGCAAAGTATGCAGGCTGCAAGAGCGCAGTTGGTTTTAGAGCGGCATCAACAACGACAGAATCGGGAACGCCGCCAAGTTTTAGATAACATAAACGCAGAGCTATCTCAGGAGCAGAAATCAAAGTAAGTACCAAAAGAGTTTCCTTCTTTTCAAATAAAACTCTTTACCATTAACACAATAGCTTGGCTTTCAAAGAGCTTTTTTACTTGCTATTTTTTGTTACTTTTTTAATACACTTGTAACAAGTTTATACTTCAAAAAAAATCAACAATTCAGCTTAAGTGTTTTTCAGTACTATTTAAACAATCTTCAAAGAGATTGTTACTGACTTGTATGAATTTAGTAGCTGGAATTCTTAAAAGTGTTCCACTGACAACAGACTGTTTATATAGATAGCAAAATGGAGAATAAATACAATTAACTATGCAGAAAATTATATTATCAGGTGTAAAACAGTACGTGTTTCTTTAATCTACCTTAGTTTTCTGAAACAAAAAAGGATGGGTATCAGTAGAACTGCCAGTTTCTGATAGCTCAAGGTTAAGCTAATGGCACAAATGGAGCTTTTCCATTAGGTATGACAAAACTAGATGATTCTTTAGCTAACCACTGGACGTGTCTTGGTGGACAGGTCTTGTGTCTGCTCTAATGGGAAAGGAGGAAGATAATATGTGAAGGGAAAAAAAAATCAAACCCACCCAAGAGATTCAGTGTTCTATTCTTCCAGTCTTTTTTTTTTTTCCTTTTTTTCATCATGCATGCATACATACATTTTGCAAAAGAATTTCCAGTACCTGATGCTTTCCTGTTACGAAAGCAAAAATTTGGAATTGTGCTAATTTAGTTTTTCATTGTGAGATTTTTGGTAGGTTATTTTAGGATGAAAAAAAAAGTTTGCTATATTGAGACGTCATACATTTTGGAGAAAAAGATCTAGTTATATTAAATTCCATTTCTAATAATTCTGAGTTTTATGAGCATTTATGAGTGTTTATGCATTAGAACTTCTTTAGGTTTCTCAGGTTACTTCTATATTATGAGAAAACATTTACTAACTGCATTTTTTTTATTTATTGCTAGGAACATTTATCTTAAAGAAGAAGCATATTCAAATTTTCCAACAGGCCAGTATTATGCACAGTTTAATACAACCAGCCGATGACATTCTGGATAAATCAACCTGATATTCAGAAGTATGTAGACATATTAAAATTTTTAATTGAGCAATCCCATGTTTTATTATTTTTATCTGTTCCCTACCCTGTTCAAACAGTGCACTCAAACTAAAGGACAGTCTGCTAGGCCACATCTGTTCTAAGAAGAGGAAAACACTGTAATAATTTTTAAACTTGATTGTTTTTCTAAAAAGTACTAGTAGATTCAGTAGTAGGTTGTTTGACTATTGTGTCTCAGGCTTAACTGTAATATTTACATTATCCATGCCTTTAGAAATCAATTTCTGGAAAGGAATCACAATTTAAAATATAATGCTACTTTATGCAACTTGGTCAGAGGGGAATGCTGCCTCACATAGATCACAAGTGATGCACACTTAGCAGATTCTAGGGGGGGGAAGAAAGATGACCTAGGCAGAAAGTTTTGGGGTTTTTTGTGGTTTGTTTTTGTTTGGGTTTTCTTTTGATTTTTTTAAAGCAAAAAAAGCAGCCAGACACAAAAGCAAGCAAAGAGGAAGAAATGGATAAGTTGGTCAGAAATACTGCTTTTATTTCCTGAATACTAGGAATAAGAAAAGAAGATTTCGATAGTTACCGAGGTGATTATAGCATTGAGGCATGACACAGAAATGGAATGTGTGTTATAGTAAGTGGGGAGAAGTATGGGGGAAAGTATTCCTACATACACCATCACTCATTATAAATAACGGAGTGTCGTGGTTTAACCTCAGTTGGCAACTAAGCACCACGCAGCCGCTCGCTCACTCTCCCCACCCCCCCCCCCGACGGGGGGGG
>NW_008824770.1:603159-615601 GCF_000699105.1 Pygoscelis adeliae
CACAGTACAATTGCTCACCCCCCGCCGACCGATGCCCAGCCAGTCCCCAAGCAGCGGCCCCCCCTGCCAGCTTTCCCCAGTTTATGTACTGAGCATGACAGAGAAAATTTAAGGGCAGTGTGCCTCTAAAGAAGAGTGTAGGGAGAGTTTACAGATGTGATGGAAGAGGGAGGAAAAAGCAGGCATGCACCAAACAAAATCAAGGAGAAAATCTCAGATTGTGCAGGGTAATTCAGGGAAACAGTTTGCTTCCTGTCTTTATGGTTACAGAATTGACTTAGCAATGGAAGAGCCAGTCAATGATATTTGAAAAATGGGCAAGTGAAACATCATGGGAAGAAAGTATGGAGAAGCAATGTAAGAAACTAACTGCATAAGAGAAATGGATGATGGAGATAACCAGAAAATGAAATCCAGAAGAATACAGAGGACTAGAAAAAGGATTAGAAGACTTAATGATCTAAATCAGAAGAAAGAATGAAAGAGAGATGAGAGGTTCAGCTAAACATCCAAGACCACTAAGATTGTGAACCCGTAATAAAAATAGAGAGGCCATTTATGAGAATAGATCTTGAAATAAGTATGTGTAGCTTGCCAGAATCTGGGATGTAAACTTGGGATAAAAACATCCTGATGATATTGGCATGGAGTCCGCTGATTGTTCTTTGTATCAGGGTAAGTGATAACTTTGAATTCTGGTGAAACAAGTTGAAGATGACTACACCAAGCTAAGTAGGAAAGATGTTTAAAGAAACTGAGGCTGAGATGAACTTTAATGAGTTATTCTCATCTTTGTGAAAATAATGAAGAATGCATGGTTCTCAAAATAGATACTAGTAGGAGGATTTTGAGATGTTTGAAGGAAGCATTCCTTGAAAGGGGACTGTTCAAACAGGTCTGTTTGCTCAGTTGAAATACCGGCCCTGTGGGATCAGGCTGATATGACTAATTACCATTTTGAACTAGATAATAACAACAGGAGTTTGGAAAAGACCATCATGTTCATCCCTCTAGATGGAGAGGAGGAAGAAAATCAAGTAAGGAGAACATAAAAATGGGTAAAGAAGTGTCTTGGGACAGGATAACCCACAGCAAAAAGATACGTCCCAATTTTAGTATATTAATACAACTGGAACTAATTGGAGTATAGATAGAAACTAGGTAGAAAAGCAGTGTGGCTGGAATACAGGAACTGAAGAATGTGCTATTCAGAAACGTTGGAAGATAAAGCTGAGAGGGGACCACACTTGCACCGTTAATGATGAGCCGGACTACAAAGAGCTAAGAAGGGATGGTATTCCAGAGATTCTAATATGATAGCATTTGGAGATCCATTTATTTGTCAGACTGGGATTCACACATGGCTGGATGTCTTCGTAGTATTACCAAATGCTGTATTAAACTGACAATCTCAGGAGTGCAGGTACTTGCCTTAAAATAGAAAGGCCATCAAATGGGGTGGGAGGTTAAAACAATAGGCTATCTACAGTAGTTTTCATTCAACTAAAGTTGGATTTGATCTGTGTTGAATATCTCAGGCTCTTTTTTTTTTTTTTTTTAATTAACTAACGTTTTCATTACCTGACAGAAAAATGAATAAAGAAAATGTTGAAAAGTTCATGAAGTTGTCTTCATTTGTCCAACTCGTGTGAGTAGGTGTTTACAGACTTTACAACAGCTGCACAGTTTAACTAAAATATGCTGGACCTCGTCAGATGATGGTTGAGCTTCCTTAAGGAAGGACTATATGATTAAAGCCTTTTTGTATTTACTTAGTCACTTGCTTGAAAACTTTTTATATGAAGTTACAAAAAGGATAGGTTTCTCAGTTATACTACAAATAAGCCTTTAGATAGAAATTCAAATAAGAAGACTCTGACAATTCAATAATTGAGTAGGATCAGGCATCACTAAATTCCCTGGAAAACTTTCAGCATCATCAATCATATTTGCAAGAACAACCATGCTACATTCTACCTGTTGTTTCAGAATACAAAACCTGAAATTTATTTTAGATGTTAAAATAGCAGCACAGTCAAGTTGTAGAGAACATGCTTAATGTAAAGCGAAAAAGGTCTGATTAATTGTTGATATTTTATACCAACGTAGTTTATTTTGCACTGAAACAAGCCATGTTTTCAGTAGGCATATCTCAGCTGAGCAGGTGATAATAAGGGGTTGAGGTGCAGCAACTTCTCAAACCTGTATGGCTCTATAACAAACTAGATGTGGACTGGTATCTTCAGCTTTTGAAATGTCACTCTTTTAACTTTTACTGCTGAATATTGAAATAAGTAGACAAGATGTATTAAAAGAGCATTAACTTATTGTAGGTGCTGTTTGAAAATGTTTGTTGGTTTCCATTACTGAGCTAATCTTTTCTTTGTGGTATTTGTAGATATTTCTAATAAATACAGCATTGAAAAAGACAGTGTCTTCCGTATGAGGATAGGGACAGCTAATTGGAATAAGTACAAATCACAGCTGTTGGAAGTAGAGGGCTAGCAACTATCTCTTTATAAAAAAAAATTATATACTTTTTCCATTTTTTTTAGAAAAACTTTTTAAAAAACCGTGAGTACTGCATAAGTAGTTCCTAACACTGGTCAGTTCCCATTACTGTCCTTACAATTAGCCTAATTAGTTAGATGCAGGTAGTACAAAGTTGTCCACATGTTAAACGGTCTTCATGGAGCACCACTGAAGTAATTTGGGTAAGACGTACATGCTAGGATCTGATTTCAGGGAGGAAAATGATGATCAGTACCTATCATGTTTAAATTTGTGTTTTAAATTTTTAAAATTTTGCTTGTATCAGTTTTCTGCACTACTGATACTTACCTTAGATTAATAATCTAGGAAAAGGTATGTATTTAAAGTTTAAAAAAGAAGTTACAGTGGTTGAAGCGAGTCCAGTATTCTACTTTTTCTTGGGATTTTTTACAGTCATATTTTTAATAATTTCATACAGTGTATGCACAAAAGCTTTTCACTTATTCCTAGAAGGACTGTTGAAGAGTAAATAATTTCATATTAGAGGCATTTTCATATTAAGCTACATTTCTTTGAATATTGTATATTATGTTATAGATGAACTTTTATTTCTTCTTCTGAAGAGAGGCTAGCATGAGATTGATCTTTTTATAGAGACATTAAAAAAAAAAAAGGTTCTAATACTATTAAATTCATGGATGTTAATGACAGCAAAATTTGCCTAGCTAATACTCCCAAGGCTAATGATTATTCCCTGCCTGGTCTATTCATTCTCTCATCTGCTTTAATTTAATGTTGCTGTATACTTCCTGAGTTACATCCAGGACATACTTTTAACAATATCTACTTGCTTTTAATTTTCAAAGTTTATACTTCTATAACATCACATATTAAACATCAACAATATTATTTCCATACCGAAAAGGCAAGTATTAACTTTAATGAGCAGATCACTGCCTATACCTCATAATATAATTTCACTCATATAATTATATTTGCTTTTAGTTTTGCTGTAAGCAAGATTCATGTAGCAAAAATGAAGATTAGATCTACAGATGAACATAAACAGGCAGGTAAAGTGGTGAAGAGTGAAAGTGGTATTGATAGAATTTACATGCACCTTAGAAAAATGCAAGTCTGTGATGTTCTTGAGCAGGATAATGGTGATTACGTTCAGGGAAAGAAAACACAGAATTACTCTGGCTGTTGTAGAAGCCATCAATGTATGTTAAGTGACCTTGCTCCCTACTGTGGGGGGTTTCTCTGTCCTAAATCTGGAGCAGAGGCCTGCCCAAGGAAACTCTTAGTTAGCGTAAAAGATTTTCATGGCAATCACTGTGTTTAAATTGCATTGATATAAATCTTTTTGTGTTTCATTGGAACATGAACTAGCTAATTACATATGTAAATGAGATGTATTTTTCAGTGTATCTCACTATTTGTGACATAGTGCAAAGTGCATAGTTAAGTCTTTGAAATTACAGTAATTGGTGTGAGCAAATGAGTTGGAAATTTTGTGTATGGTTACCCTTCCATTCCTTTCCCTAAAGAGGGACTAAGAAATGTGACAGAAGAAGTATCCAACTAAGTCATCATCTTCTCTTTGATGGAGGATTATTCATTTCCAGCAAACTGTCTCAGGGACTTCCAGAGCTATAGGTGGTTGTTATTACAATTAGTAACAGTGATAGAAAAGTCTTATACTTTTTGAATCCACATAAATTAGCACCCAGAATGTATTGTTGCAGACTCCATACCTTTTGTTTGTTTGTTTTTGAACCTGGCATCTTCAAACTTTGTTTGGTTCTTGTTAATCTTTTTATGAAAATATTTTTAAAAGTTGAACAGCTGTTCCCTGTATTCTTTAGAGTTTTTTAGACCTGTCACATCACTGTTTAATCTTCCCTTTTTCTAGGCTGAAGAATTCTTAGCTGGTTCAGTTATTCCTCATTAAAAAGCTGTTGCATAGATTTCTCAGTCCTTGTTACTGATTTCTGTACTTTTAAAAATTTTGCTATATAACCTTTTTGAGATGAGGGGGTCAGAAGATTGTGTAATAATGATATTTTCTGTTTTATTCCATATTTTCCATAGTGTGTATATGTATATTTCCATATACTCCCAACATCCGTTTTGTTTTCTTGGCCATTGTTGAGCACTGAGATGCATTTTCATAGAACTGTATACTGTAACTTGGAGATCTTTTTCCTCAGTGGTATCAGCTAGTTCAGGGCCACCAAAATAGATATAAAATTAAGGTTGTGGGGTTTTGGGGTTTTTTTTTGTATGCGTCACTTTTGGGTTTTTTTCTATCAAGCTTCACCTACCATTTTGTCTCCCCATCACTCAGTATCACTAAATTCTTGTGCAGCTCTTCTCACCATCTTTTTACTACACAGGTAGGTTAAAATGATCAGTAAAGTATATGATCACAATATTTACCTCCTTTTTCAGTATGTTGAATAGCATTTTACCTCGAACAAGGGCTTGTTGGACTTCATTAGTTATTTCCCTTCAAAGCAGATAATTCATTCTTGGCAGCCTGTTACTGTGCTTTTTGTTACACTGTTCTGTAATGTCTGTAATCAACATAATGGCTTGAGACATCTACCAATATGTTCCACATAATAAAGGATTCTGGTTTGGAAACATCCCTACTCTCCTCCACTGTGAACACACAAAAAAATCTCTTAAATCTGTTTGCAAAGATCTTATTTCTTCTGACTGTTGCTTTTATAAATTTCATCTCCTACAGGTTTATTTTTCAGATGCTACTGAGGTATTCAGAAATGAATACAAATTTTATGCCTTTACTTTAGAGATCCTTAAACTTTTTTTTGGCCTGTGTTGTTAAGTTTTATATTTAACTTGCTAGAGTTTGGGTTTTTTTTCACTGCTTCTGACACCGACCATTGGAGGTAAGATGGCATCCTTGTAAAAGTTTACTTTGTTGCCTAATGATGCTTGGGAAAGTTTTGTTCTCTCTATGGTCTTGATAATGTTTAATTTTGCTTACTTTTATTTTTTTAGTAGTTATTTACTTAATTAGGAATTTTCTAGCAAATGAATTTAAAAGATCATATTAAAAATATTTCCACTGGTTTTATTTTACTATATAGGTGAGAGAGGCAAAATAAGTGAAACAAACAAACAAAAAAACCCCAACCTT
The DNA here is from genome assembly GCF_000699105.1 of Pygoscelis adeliae. NCBI lineage: Eukaryota > Metazoa > Chordata > Aves > Sphenisciformes > Spheniscidae > Pygoscelis > Pygoscelis adeliae. Next base: position 608,822 of record NW_008824770.1, read on the forward strand.
CTTATCCTCGTGCCAGTGGGCAGTATATTTTCTTCCAAGAATGTATGAATTTTCCAGTTTTATCAGTTAATTAAAAGTTTAAAGAAAAATAAGTCTGCTGTTTTATTTGCTATTTTACAAGAAGAGATGGCTGAGTTACTAAGTTGCGATAATGTAATGCCATCTCTTTCTCCAGCTTACAAAACTCAGAAAAGCCTAGTAAGAGTCTTGCAGATATTAGCGAGCTTTGGATCAGAAGTAAGTAGGCAAGGTTCAGCTCTTTTTTGTTAAAAAATCAGAAATTACTGCAATTAAGTATCACGGTAGCAAATGAAAGACAGCTTTGAAGTAAAATTTAATACTTCTATTAAAGTTAGGTTGTTTGCACAGTACAAGAAAGATGTTTAAAGTGCATCTTCAACTTAATCAAAACATGCTGAGAAACAAAGCAAATTTTCAGTTAAAAAACCCCAACAGAACATCATAAATCCAAAAGGAGTAAACAGACCTTATAAAATAATTCCTTAGTGTTGTTCTGGCTCAAGTTTGACCCTTCGTTCATTTTTTTCATCTGTTGACTTGAGTAAAATTAACTTCTGAATTGAAATAATGAGAATTAAACCTATTATATATCTGAATTTTGTATTAGGTTGGGTAGATTACATTCTATTTGTATCTTCACAAGTCATTAAATTCTATACAAACAGAAGAAACGTCTACTGGAAGAGTGCAAACATTCATGTGTAGAGTTGGTATAACTAACATGGATTTGAAGGAGTTCACTTAGTAAATTGCTGCTGTTATTTTGGCAACTTGCATAAGCAAGTAGTGGAGGCTCAAGTTAGTAATATTAAAGAGATTTCTGCTGTTGTAAACATAGCTGTTTCAAATACTGAAATTTGATTATAGGATGAGAAAAAGTAGTAATTCTTTTTTTCTATTCTGTTTCATATTTCTGTGAGGATCTTGGTATTTGTCTTTTCAAATGAGTTCTTTTTAGAACACTTTCTCAGACCCAGTTTTTAGCTGCTTGTGTTAAACTGAAGATAGTGTTTCGTCTCAGATTCAATTCAGAGGACATTAATCTCAAAACTTGGCAATGTAGACAGATATGTTACATAATCACAAATTTAATTTACAAATCAACAAGGCAAACTATTCATAGGCGAAGGGGCATATAGAGTTTAAAATCGGAAAAAAATAGTTTCTGAATGGGGAAAAAAATCAGTTTCTGAATGGATAAAGTACATTTTACTAAGATTTCCTGGTTTTCCTGCTGTAAGGGCAAAGCTAAGTTTTATTTGCAGCTATTAGTGAAATGTTACTAGAATTTTCTTTTTATCTAATGTTACTTTAGTAATGCTAATAAACAAATAAAAGCACTTAATGAAAGAAGCCAGATCAGTTCTGGTTTTCCTACTGCAATTGTACTGTTCTTTATTTGCTTCTCATATACCTCCACATTTATTTCCTGAGGATACTGTGTTCATTCCCAGCCCTGTAATACAACAAAACTGTATTTCAAATTCTTGAAGCAAGGAAATATTCTGTATGAATTAGGGACAAAATTAATGTTAAGTCTGTTCCGGTAAATTGTATGTGTGATTTCTGTCATACCATGTTGCAATTATTAATGGAGTGAAATGCTTTTCAGATGACAGCACACAGAACCAGGAAAAATGGAATATCTAGCAGACATTCTACTCCATTAAAGGCTGATGATGCACTGGGAGTGTGAGGTGATCATTTAATCAGGATAGATACTGCTTTTTGGAAGCAGAGTTTTATCTAAATATGAATTTATTTAAAGGTTGGTTTAGTTTATTGTTTTTTAGTTAACTACTAAATAGATTATCACTACTGTTCTGTAAGTTTCTGTTGCTACAGATACATATCTGTGCCTATGCTTGCATGAATCTTCAAATACTTTTTTAGGACTTCAGGATACTTTTTGCTGGTTTAAATACTTTTTCAAATATACTGTCCTCCTCTTTTCTAGATTTATTACAAGAATTATTAAATGGGACTGCATTGCACAGCCAGACACCTTACTGATTGTATGTACTATCTGCATTTTATGCAGCCAGCTTCAGAAAGATACTCCTTACTGCAGTTTAAAGCCATAGTTCTTCTTGACTAAGTACCAGCCAGGAGAATTGATCAAAATATATACAGGAGACTAGTCATGAAAAGTGAGTGCCATATGAATATATATTTGTCCCAGGTCTAGAGAAATATGCATTAGTTACTTTACTCTCTATACATCAGTGAAGTATTTGCATGAGTATTTGCCAGTCAGGAGAGGAGGACATTACCGTTAGAATTTTTCTTGTTACTGATGCTCTAACTCAGAAACGTAGTGCTGTTTAGCAAAATTATAGTGAGCTCTCACCCTGAGAAGTCTAATTCCTGTGTCGTCTTATTAGCAATCCTAATTCTTCACAGAAGAAACCACAAAAATCTTGTCTGTAGAAGAAACCACAGAAAATAAACAGCAGCCACTAGACGTCATAGTAGAAATTGCACAATTGCAGTTAACATAGCAAAAAAAATACTCATGCTAAGCTCCAAAAACTAATAGGCCCCTTCTTTCTAGCCTTAGAAAATATGGATAAAGATAAGTAATTCTTTTGTAATAATACGTGGTCTAATCTAATTATGCCATTTTGCAATAATACAAGAGAGTAGAAATATTGAGGATCCAGATACATCGTCGTCACACCAACTTGAAACAAAACAGCACTCCAGTATGTGCTCTGGCTTTCTTAACAGAATATTTGCTATTACAGTGGTGGTCTTTGAAATACGTTAAAGAAGAAAGAGTACTGTAAGTACTAGCTAGCTATTTATGACACAGCATATAAAAACGAAAATTGTTTAGCGTTGAGCTTTATTAAATTTTCTATGACCTTTTTCCATCAATACAATTTAAGGGTTAATTCATACCACTTCCTTAATTGAAAATGCTAGGAAGGACGTGAGGATTGGAAAATATTGCATATACAGGAAAAATTGACAAACAGAAACAGCCAGCTACATAAAAATATTACCATTTTTTTAAAACAAAAGATTTCATTGGTAATATTAAAATATTAGTTGTTGGTTTAATGCTGTCACTGGCAATTAAGTGATGAGATATTAAAACATAGATGTCATGAAAATTGGTTAAAATACTTGAAACCAATTACACTGCTCTGGAATCAGGATGAGTGAGGAAATTAGTGAAAAGATAGATGAGAAAACAGTAAAACTGGTGAACAATTTAATACTGTAGTATATGAGAAAACTCAGTTAAAAGAAACTGCGCAGACACATAATAATTGGCGTTTGATTATTTTGCCCATTTGCTATTCAGGAGTCTCCTCAAACCATCGAGCTGGAAAATGCTGTCTGTCTTATCACATGCAGAAGGATCCACTGTCACTTCCCAGGTTCATGCTCCTGCTGGGATAACAGTCAGTCTGAAGCAATGAAAAGTTTGAGTTGTGAATTCTTGGGAGATTCAGGTTTCCCTGTATCTGTACTTACCTGAGTCCAGCTCAGAGATCCGAGTACTAAGTTTAGACTCAGGATAGCTGAAATTGCAGTGGATCAATTTTTTAGCCTACCATTGTATATATGAGCTTGTCACATATAAGTGTAGATGCATATACATACATATAAATGAAAGTGCAATTTTCAAAGCCATCTGTTTAGGTCCTGCTGACTTCGGAAAAAAAATTAAAAATACTGGGCTTCTGGAAGGATGGCCAGCAACGGAGAGTTCATTCCGACAGAGATCATAAGCTTTTTTCTACAAAGAAAATGTTTTTCATTGAAATCTTAAATGTTTGAAGAATGAGAGATTCTGCCAAGGCTAGCCAAGTGTTATACAGCTGGTGTAGAGCTGGGAAATAACTTATTTCTGCGATGAACTGCATTAAGGCACGGTCTAAAGGCTCTTAGCTTTTCTATTTTTGAGACCTTAGTAGGATGTACAACAGTTCTTACAAAACTGAGAGCATTAGTCGTGTATGGTTCACACAAGTGAGCTTTGGCGGTCTATACCTATGTATGTTTAAAAGGTATATAGTATGTGAAAACCTAACCCCAGAGTGGAACCAAAATCTCACCCGGTATCTCTCCCTGTTGTGTTTTGTTTTGTTCCACTCCCCTCCCCAATAAGCTCTACGTAAGGCCTTCAGTAGGTATATTTTATATGAAAAAAAAAGATGACATTACTAGAACCTCATTTGTTAGATGGACCGTATCAAATGATGGAAGAAAACATGAAGAGTTAAAGACACAGAGGGAAAAGCTTGTAAACTCTCTTCTTTCCAGACCTATGTTACATTCTAAGATCTGGAAAGAATAGGAAACAGAGCTAAACAATTAACAAATGGCAGTCCAGTAAAAATGCAAGAATTTTTTTAACAGATCTGAAATGAAAAGTAAATGAAAAATCTCCAAAGCTTTCAAAAAGCCACCAGATTAACATGAGCGCTAGTATTATTAGTAGGAAAAAGTTTGTGTTACATAATGTATACTTTAATTTTAAAAGCTGAAGAACACTTTGTTCTCATTTAAAAAGTGTTTGCTTACTGCACATTTTTAGTCAGCAAAATCATGCACGGACATGAAAAATATAGATAAAGGACTTGAGTTTCCTGAAAAATATCCCAGTACTAGGATGATAAGCCATTGTTAGCATCTCATACAGAATATAACTATAGTTTTCTGTAAGGTGATGGGATAGAATTTCACTGATACAAGGGTTAGTGGCAAGGTTTGTCTTAGACAAGGGAAAACAGATTTCATGCTAGTTAACTAAATCATCTATGTTTTCAGATATCTAACCAAGAAACAGATGGAAAAAAACAGAAAAAGAATTAAGTAAATAATAATTGATGAAAACTCGGAAACAGCAAAGCATGGCTGTATGAACATCTGAGTAAATTATGAAAGTAATAATTGATACTTCTAATTTTTGCTCTTTGGAGCCTCTTGAGAGGTATCTTATGAACAAAAAAATAGAGCAGAGGTCACTGAGGTTCTGATTGTGATTATGGACACTGTTGGCTGCAGCCATGAAAGTGAAAATGTGTACAGCTATGTGATCACTCTCCCAAAACACGCGAAGCAGCATCTACCGAGCCCAAGTCAATGGAAGGCAACAGTTTCTGTAACTTCTCTTGCACTCTGAGATAAGTCTCCCCATTATTCTGTAGTTTACAAAGTGCATTGATTCATTAGTATTCTGCAAAGATGTCATGGTTTGCCACACACCTGTTATGATCTTTTCCTTGCTCATTCCTGATTTAGTTGTTTATACCTGCCAGTTTGACAAGAAATTACACGCTCTGCACAGGCTTATTTAACACAAGGACACTTGAGAGACTTACTCCTCTTACAATCTGGATACTTTTTTAAGACATTGAACAGAAATCTCCAAGTTTCTTCCTGCACGATTATATTCAAGACCCAGGTTGTGTAGAGATAGAAGAATCACAGGTTACCAAATGGGCATATATTTCAAGTTACGTTCCATGCTGGAATAAATTAAGCACAAAAAGTGATAGTATAGAAAAGGAGAGGATCTTGCAGCAATGTTCTCCTGACTTGCAATTTTCTTTCCTCTATTCCTGATAAAACTCAAGTTTTGAATTTTATACCTTCAGGAAGCAAACGATTTTGCATCCTCACTGAAGACAAAAGCCCTTGTCATATTAAGTCTGGAATACAGCATCAGTTTTACATTTAGCCTGCCTATAAATAAGCTACAGAACTGTGAAATAATTCAGTTTATGAGGAAATGCATCAGAGTGAAGCAGAAAAAAGCCTCTGTTAGACATAAGTAAGGCTGAAAAGATTTTAAAGAAATAGTACACATTTTTCTCTTCTGGAAATGTGATTTGTGCTAAAGAAAACACATTTTGCATTTCTGTCAGATAAAACCCATGTGCCCCAAAGTTACTAATCTATAGCTCAATATACCAAAGGCTTGGGGGAAAAGAAAGGCCTCAACCTATACCTTCAGTGCCTTAGCAAGTGCTAGAAGGCTGTTTTATTGTCATATTTCAGTACAAAAGATCAGCTTATAAGAAAAAGCTAATGAACAATAAAAGCATACCAAGTTTGGCCAGCACAGCAAGTAACTTCTCTCTAGTTATTCTAGTATTATTTTTTAGTAAGATGGACTGTTAAAGATGCCTGTATAACAGTCATTGTCCCAGGGTTTATTGACCTGCCTTACTATGAATTTAGAAGTTTGTTCAGTTGTATTGTGTGTATTAATTCATATGTTTCAGTTTACTGGAAAATTTTGTAGTTTATAACTAGCTACTCTAGGATTAAATATTGGATTGTTGATGTTCTATTGAAAGTAAATGTCAGGAGAAAGTATTTGAGTAATGCTAGCATCTCCACTTAAAAATCAGTTTGTACAATAGGTCTCTAGCGTATGAGACTTACTGCATTCCGATATTATGATACAGTTATAGGAAAGACTTCATTGGTAAATGAAATAATGGTATTTAAACTTATCCTATGATGATGCAATTTTGCAGTAAAATTCCCAGTCTCCTTCCTGTACCACCTAACCACAAACTGTGTGGTTTGTTCAGACCTAGAAGTGTGCTGACTGACTAGCTACAAAGCCACACTGAACAGAAGCGTTGAGCTCCTGCTGCATCCTTTCCCTAAATGGGATGATTCACTTTGTTAATTCCACCTTCTCCAAGCTCAACTTGTGAAATTCAAAGGAATTTATATTTGAAAACTTTACCTTCTTTTATTTTGGTTGAAACTGGTAAGAGATTCAGT
>NW_008824770.1:615622-630724 GCF_000699105.1 Pygoscelis adeliae
AATGCAAGATAGGCAATATGGGCACTGTGTGCAAGTCTCACTTCCATAGGAAACAAGCAAGTCACGGCGATCTATGGACATAACATAAATATTGTACCTTCTCTAGTCCAGGTCTCTGGAAACATTGGGAAGCACTTTTGTATAATAGTAACTACATAGAACACTTGGCTGATAAAGTCAGTAAGCAGCATGATAACACATTAAACCTAGTGAAAGAGAATGCATGCTATAAATAATACTGACACCTATCAAGTAGAAATTGTAGCCACTGAAGAAAAAGAGCTGAGACAAGTACAGACAGATGGGGGAAAGCTTATAGCCAGTTTGACACTGCCCCAAAAAACAGACAGATTAAGGAATTATGTAACTCAGTAACATATGATCCAATACCTTATGCTTGGCTCTGATTGTCCTCTGTCAAAAAATTCTAAAGTAGAGAGAGGGGTATTTTGGAGATGAGAAAGAAAAAAAAGTTTGAATCTCAGAAAAAAATAGTTTAGAACAGTGGAGGCCATGATTACATATCCTTGGTCTACCACACATTTTATGTCTGACCACAAGAGCATTCTTCAAGCTTTCTCCACTTTAATTTCCAGTCTGCAAAATGAGAATAATTCTGTAGCAAATAATATAAACAAATACTTAGATTAGACCTACTCCTACTTTCTATGCTCACTTGAAATTTGAAGAGACTATTTCATAGCACTACTGTCAAATCATAAGATTAAATAATTGCATCAAATTATAAAGACAGCTAAAGTGGAAGAACTGACTAGAACAAGGTAAATATACTAAAGATTTTATGTCACCATAGAAAGATATAAAAATATATAAGATAAATTGATAGGTACAATGGACTTCAAGTTGTATTGGGCAACTGATAGGCCCAAATATCTCAGCTAATACACCCACACATTGAGCCATTACAGGTCTCATATTATTTGGCCTTACTAGTTCTGTAGTTCTCATGGGCATCCTCTCAGGTTTGCAGAGACTTATTTAACTGCCTTCCGTGCCATGTGATAACACCAACTGCTTCTGAAATGCAGCCAACCTTGAAAGTAGAGCAGTTGCATTCATACAGAATTGCAATCTACATTAGGCCTGGTTTGGGCTTAGCTCAGGTGTCTCCAGTCACTCAAGCTTTCTACAAATAGAGAACATAGACAAAGTGAATGGGCCATCTTATTTATTCTCTGATAACATAAGATAGAAGACAATGAAAATGGAAGGCAATAACGCTTAAAATTGTAGAAGGAAATGCTTGAAAGCAACACATAATGTAAGGAAATACAATCTTTGAGGTGCTTTAATAACATCTAAAATAATTTCTTTATATGGTTAATGAGAATCTATTGAACTACTTTGGGCGTGGTGTGAAAATTATTATGTAAACAGTCACGTTTCAGGGCTTAAGCCAATTATTAAGACCACCATCTGATACATCACTAAAGCATGTTAAGAACATGATGGTTTCATTCAAGGCAATGGAACTATTCATGCTTAAATAAACTATCCATGCTTATGCATGGTATGCATACCATGGTATGCACTAAAGTGCTCCTTTGCTGGCTCAGGAGCTAATAGGTCAATGGTAGAAAGATAATACAACTACGGGCAGGTTCTTTGGAAGGTGTCTATTATGTCTTTCTTTCCCCTAAAACAAATAGTATAAGTTGCTGTCAAAGGCAGGATATTATGATAGATGGACAACTGGTCTGATCCAATAGGTAGTTTCCTGTAACTAGCAACTTTTCAATGCTAGTTTTGTTTTTCCTTTTTCTGTGATGCATAGAGGAAAAAAGAATTATGAGCCCTATCTTCTGTGTGATCTGTTTGACCTCTCTAAAAATAGAAGAGGTGTATCCACTAGGAAATGTAAATCATTAGAAATGTACATACTAGGAACAGACAATGGAGATTACCTTTTTTAAACATTATATAGCATCCAGGTTTTTTAAGTAGATGGGAAAATCATTTCATTCTTCAGCAATGATGTCACTAAGCTTGTAGCCCAAATGGTGTTCTCATTCTTGGCAAGTAACATTAAACAAAGAATGTATGGTTTTCAAATGCTGCTCAAATTCAGTAAAAAGCATTTATGCAAACAAAAGCTGTTGTTGTGTCTAGAAACTGTTATTTATCTTTAGAGTGGAGCCATGTTAATAGTTTTAATATGCTAAAACGTGAGGTCCTAAATGCACAGAATAATCAAATTCTGCTCATCTGACTAAATAGCACTGTTGTACTGTGATCTGAATTAGGACTATGTGTAAAAGAAAGAGAAGATTCGAATGCTGAAGCTTCAGGCCCTGAGTAAGTTGTGCACAAATTAGATACCATAGAAGTCTTTTTTATTCTTACTTTCCATGGAAAGTATAGTTGTGTTTCTAAGTTTTAGCTGTATGTTCTTGAATGTCTCGAGAAAATATATGTATAATACGTATAATAGTTGTTATGCTGCATCAATATACAAGTTTACTGATCTGATTAAACTGATGTCTTTCTTTTCTGGAATCTTGAAGGAGGTGTATATTGAAGAGACATCGTGAGTGTTGGTTCAAAGTGGTTAACGTCCACATCCAAAATCATTAAAGTCAATTGTGGGATCTCGGTGCTTTTGGTGTCCTCTATTTTCTGAGGAGTGTTTATAATTTTATCAAATTATTATGATGGTATTGAGTGTGAATATATAGAGTTATCTTCATATTCATTTTACAGAGAATAAACAAGGACTGAAACTTTTTAGTTGAGAATAGTATCCCTAATAATAGATAGGAATATACAAATAGATATGAAGTAGAATGAGCAATGTATTCTTGTGATGATTTACTTGACTGCCAACATGAATTTTCAGTTTTAGCTTTTCTGTTTTTACCTAAACATTTGTATTTCATTATAAAAGAGTGTATAGTGCTATTTTTGCATGGGGCTGTCCCTTTGTACTTGAGAAGGTAGTTATTCCCAAGTCATTCCCATCTGAGGATGACAGAGCACTGGAACAGGTCGCCCAGAGCGATTGTTGAGTCTCCATCCTTGGAGATAATTCAAAAGCCGTCTAGACATGGTCCTGGGCAACCAGCTCTAGGTGGCCCTGCTTTGATTAGGGAGTCTCCAGATGGTCTCCAGAGGTCCCTTCCAACCGTAACCATTCTTTGATTCTGTGATTTCATTTCTTGCCTCTAAAAAAAGAAGGGAATATATGTGTTGGCGTTTAGATGAAGAATTCTGTTTATAGTACTATTCAGAGCTATCTTTGTGAAGATACTCAATATATCACAGTGAAAAACTTTTGAAGTTTCCAATGCAGAAAAGTTAATATGGTTCTTGATTTTCTTCATTGTCCTTCAGTTTTTCTCTACCTATTAGTTGTCAGGGGGAGAGGAGGCAAATGACTTTACTGTACTCAGTGTGTCTCTAGTTGGGACCTGATAAGGACCGAGAAAAAGAACGGGGGACAGCCTTATTCCTCCTAATTGGTGGGTGCAACCGAATAGACAGTATGATACTCTAGCCTTTTGGGGAAAAGTGTATATGACTATTCTGTGTGTCATTTTATCTGGATGGCTCCCCTAGTAAGTTGGCACGCCTTAGCCAATTTCAATCACATTTAACTGAATGGGAAAGGTCTCATCGAGAAGTTCCCGTAAGTCTGAATATAGGTAACGGAGAAGGATTCATTAAAGGTCTAGTTGAAGAAAAGCCAGCAGCTGTAATCATCGCCAAAAAAACTACATGGGAGAAAAAAATCTTAATTTCTTCAGCCACAGGAAACACTTCAACTGGAGTTTATATCTTTTTAAACATCTGCTTCAAATAATGACAGGAAAAAAACCATCAGGAACCAAGTGTTAGTATTGATATTTTAGTGTGACTTGTCTTAATATTTACCTAGTGTCCAGGAAAAATGGTGAGAAGAAAACAAGAAAGGAAGTGGAAGACTGGAGGAGAAAAGAAAAGAAAAGAAAAGAAATGGCAGCTATATGAAGTAGATTTTTTTTAATTTTCATTTAAAATGTTCATCTATGTATCTAAGCATCTTTTCACCTCAGTATCACTGTGACATTCAGTGGAACAAAGAAGGAACATCTATATGTCAGCTACATACCATACCGCTGTAAAGCACAACCTCCAGACCATTTGGATAACTGTATAATTATCAAGGCAAGTAAGACATTATAAGCCATTTCTGAAGTAATATACAAGCAAAATAGATTGTTAGTTTCCATAGGTTGGTTTCTCATTGCTGTCATTTGTTCTTCCATGTTATTAAATTAGTCTCAAAAGGCTTGGACAGAGGAAAGAGAAAGGAAAAACATAAAATAACAAAAAAGGAGGAGGAAAAAAATGAAGTAAAATGAAAGAAAAAAGCAAAGGAAAAAAAAAGGTTAAATGAATACTGTAATAAAAGTAACAGCTATCCATTGAGAACAAAAAACTCCAATGGAGTAAAATTCGATGCAAAACCAGGAAGTTTTAAGCTCTTCTGGGAAGAGTTTAGGGTTCCAAAACTTACTCAGTAGTATTTTCAAGTTTATTCAGTAGTGTTTTTGTGGACAGAGCTAATCATTCTACCTTCATAATGAATCCACCCATATACACATATGAAGTGTAGATTTTCCGAAGACTCAGAAATTATACACTTGGTAGTTGCAGGGAAGCAGAACCATCATTTAAATAGGAAAAAGCACTCCAAGCTGCATAAATACTACCAATAGACTGTGATTGAAGCAGTCCTATGGGACAGAGAAGGAAAGGTACCATTGTTTGGGAGACAGGGAAGGTGGCTTTTTGTCCTCTGCTGCTGTGAGACACTGCTGTCTCCCAGCTGAGGTAGAATATTCCAGGTTATTTTGGAATATGAAGAGCAAATCTACGACTCAGAGGATTCCCGCCTTCTGAAGAGTATGGAAACCATATCACTTACAATTTGAGCCAGCCATGGAGTTGTGTAGATGCCACACAACTTGCTGTTTAAAACTGGGGGGAGGAAAGTCCATCTTTCTTCCATCTTTTCAAATGTCATGTCATGTTTTTTCTTACTTAATGACAGACTCAAAGATCTAGTTGCTTATTTTTAGTTGTTATAGTAGGCCTATTACATACAAAAATGTGTATTTGCCAATGTCACATTCCAGTTCACAGACTCACTCCCAGTGATTAGGAATTAATAAACTTTTCTATAGCATGATACAAAATCTCTTTATCATCTACAATGCAATCTTCCTCATATAAAACTGAAAATTAAGGAATCTGTGGATGATATCTTCTGTTTCTGAGAATCTCAGGCAACTGCATATGATCATTTTGCAGTTTTCTATGCCAGTTACTAATTATGACTTTTTTTGTAAAATTATGTGCAAAATAACAACTAATGATGCTTGCTTCTTATATATTTGTGTCTCAAATTCAGAGTCTAAGAAGTTCTAGCTGCTAATTTAGCTTTGCCCAAGGTTGTGAAATTTGTATGTTCTTTCTCTCACCTGGTACTTCTCATGTAATAATTCTCTGGCATCTAATTAAGTAGTGACCTGAGAACAGATAAGGTCATTCTTTATCCAAGAACCCAGTGTCACAAGCCTTAATGGAAGTTAATAATCTTTTACACATTTATGTGTCTATTGAATTTGGCTCAGGCTGTGAAAATAATGTACAAGAGACAGAAGTGTGAACGCACTAGGAAAACAAAAGAGCAATTTAATTTAGATTTTTAGAAGTATTTGAGACAATCTAACCTTTTTGCCTCTGTGTCTTTTTTTTAGCCTTTAATGTTTGCCCTAGAAGACTTTTTATCTACAACAATTATACCAGCTCAACTAGAAATCACGCAGGAGAGTTAAATGTAAAAGGAAATTGCAGTAATGCAGTTGGAGTAACACAGAGCAAGAACCAGCTGCAGGCAGGAAATTTTAACATGCTGAGGTAAAAATTGTTTTGCAGATTTGCCAGTGTGCTGCATAGACCAGCCTGATACATTGTACCCTTACATTAGCTCCCTAAGATGTAACAGAACCTAAGTGTACCCAGGGAAGCAGCAGTTCACAGTGGGAAGTATTTGCCATTCATTGGTAAGGCAAGTCATGATCGTTTACCTATGGGTTTTCTGTTGTGTAGAGCATAGTCTTTATCTGTTGCTGAGGTGCAGCATTTGTACTTCGAGTTACAGTGTTTGGATAGAGAAAGGAGGGATTTCTACTGGGATTCTTCACTTTTAAGTAGTTTCTTCTTAAGAAGATTCTTCTCTTTTGGAAAATTCTTGAACCTCACATTATATGGTGCACTGAAGAGGCAGGTAAATTGAATTTCAAACTTGCATTGTTGATAAGCCTCCCTTATCAGGGACAGCTAACTATTCCTAACAGATCAGTTTAGCTAGAAGCGTAACTATAGGTGCAGAATTGTAGCTTAGGCTTTGTGCTCACAGGGGTGTTAAAAGCAAAGGATTTCCTTTCCACCACCCACTTCTTAAATCCAGGTATAAAAAGTTTATGGGGTACTGAATGTCTACTTGGTTGGGGAACAGACTTTGGTCTGGCTATTTGAATTATTTGAATGAAGTTGATTGGATGTTGGGTTTTGCTACTATTTTAGACAAAAAATGTATTTATGCTAAAGATGTTTTTTGTTTGAGGTGCCCTGCAAACAAATCAAACCTACAACTCATTACACTCTCAAATTATTACAGTACATTGTAAGTTAAAAAAAACAACAAACCCACACTTTTTTCCTATGCAACAATGTTTAATTGTAACTATTATTATTATAACCACTAAAGGCCAAAAAGTTCTTTACTCATGTGCACAGCTTCTATTACCAAAGACCCACCAATTGCCCCTAAAATATTCTGATTTTCAGCTTGTTGCTATAGCTGCCTCTTTCATCCACGCTGACGAAGCTTACGGTAAGAATGCTGTAATTGTAACATGCTCCTTGCTGTCTTAAGTAGTTTTCACAGCAGTATTTTCAGAGTGTTTTTGAAGCTTACCATATGGTTTCCACACTTCAGTGCTGACCAGACTCTGGCTATTACCAACAGACATGAACAACACATCTTCAGAAACTCACATTTTTTACTCCTTGTGTCTTGCATCAGTTCGTTTTTGCAAAAGATCTGTAATAAACTAGTCTTCATTAAAACAGGAGAAACTGAAATCAATTGTTCTATATATGTAAAGCTGCTGCCCACACCCAGGACACTAATCTGTGGCTGCTCGACTAGCGCTGTTTGTCCTTGTACACCTCTTGAATTTACTTTATAGTTACTTTGATGAATGACTTATTATTGATAAAAGAAAAAAGCTGAAAATACTCACTAAGAGGCTGCTAAGCAGCTCAACTGATATGACAAGCAAGACAACTAATTTATGTGAATACTGCCATCTTTCTATGAGCCTGTCCTCCATTTGTGTGTTCACCACTCACTGTAGTTTTCTGTCCTAAATTTTAATAAGGAATATTTTGGCACACGTGTGCTTTTGTTCAGCCTCTAAAAAGAATTCTGCTTCCCATTTTGTCCTACATGGTGGAGTTTTAAATATATTTCAGTGCTAATTCATGTTGAATTCAGAGAGAATTAAATGCCTTAATAAATATCTTTACAAATATAGCCACCCTTAATATAAATACTGATTAGAAATGTATCCACTACACTGGGAATGCCATGATCCAGACAATATTTTTTCATTCATCTTTGATTTTGCACTGTAGGGAGTTTTCATGGGTGGGCCTAGGAGACTAGTCTTCCTCTTGACAGTAGAAAAAGAAAATATTTCTGTTTAGACTGAGCTTTCTAGGGATTATGAGCCAATGTGGTATATAGAGAATAGACAGTAGTTCAGCTGGCTGTGGAACACTCGCTGTGGGTATCACTTTAAAAGAAGTAACTTTAGTTAATGCAGTTATTTTTAAATCAAATTCTATCATAGGGAAGGAAAATATTCAGAGTTAAATGCTGTATTTTTCTTTGAAGATTTTCTTAGGTACTTTAAGTAACCTTTCGTCTGGCTAGAAAGGGTTCAAATAATAACTATATGTTTGCTTCCCAGACAACTTTAGCCTTCCAGGTTTCTAGGTTTTCACAATTAATTGTTTAGTTCTTTTCCTTCTCATGAATTAAAGAAAAAGAATGAATCATCTGACTTTACATTTTTGGTAAAACCTGTGATTTTTGTCTTACAGAATGGTACGTTCCAATGAAAGTAAAAGCCAAGCAATCCAGTTTACCACTGATGTAAATCAATACAGCTTCATCAGCTGCTGCTTTTGCACACTAACAAATCTAGTGTTTTAGCAGCTTAAAGACTAGAAATAGCATGGCTATGTCCACTGCTAAGGCTACAGTAGTATAGACTGAAGATAGCAGAGACATTTCTCCACCCTGAAAGATGTTAGTGTCTTCTGTTTGAGCCGACTCTGCAGGTTTTAGAAGCAGAGAATGGCAGATTCTGCTTTGTGAACCCCGCTCACTGACTAACAAGGTCTCTTTCATGTGTTCTCAAACCTGAATGGAAGTTTAGAAGGTAACAATTCAGCTGCACATCTGTGCAGAGAAGTTAAAAGCAGTAAGACCATTTATGTCTTTCTTAACTTTGGGATCTGCCATGCAGAAGTAAAAGGTGCAACGTACTCATTTGCTCCCTTTCCAGACCAGGCAGCCTGAACATAAATGAGGAGGATTAAACGTAGCTTTGGTGAGCTACTTGCTGAGCTCGGCTACTATTAGCACGACAGTGCAAATTTACAGCTAGTGCAGCCCGTAAGTCAGTTTGTATTCCTCAGAAGTGCCAAGATAGCAAGAAGGAATTTCTGATTTTCTGAACCATAATTATTTCCCCAGCAATCTAGCAGTACAACAAGGTATTACCCCATCCTTTATACCTTGGGCCACTGGAACTATGGCAAGGATGCATCGTCTGACTCTCTTTAAGTCACTGCCTTTCTTTCTTTACCTGTTTGGGCTTGGAAATACTAATTTGTTAGTGTTTATAATGTGCAGTCATCTGTTCCATGCAGAATTCTGTTATAAATTCATAATAAAGATTAAAATGAGTGGAAACCTAACTAAACGTGATCTACATAAGAGACTCAATATGGCTTCTATAAAGGAACGTTCTGCCTTACAGACCTCTGGGTGATCTTTCAGAGGATCAACACATTTGTGAACAACGTTGTTCCAGGCAATATAATCTGTGTAGATATGTAATGCATTTAATGAAGTCCCTCGCTGAAAGCTTTTAAGAAAATTAATCAGCCATAGAACAAAAAGGAAGGTCCTTGCATAGCTAAACAGTTGACTAAAATATCGACTAAGGAGGGTAAGTGTAAAAAGTCAGTTTTACAATGGACTGGTCATTTGCAAAGTTCAGCAGCGGTCTGTGCTAGGATCTACTCTATTCAACATACTCATAAAAACCTGGAAGCAGAGGTGAACATTGAGATTAAAAGTTTGTGGAAGATACTAGGTTATTCAGGGTAGAAAGGAGAAGAGAAGACTGTGAAGAAGAACTTACAGAACTGAGTGACTGGACAATAAGATGGCAGTTGAAATTCAGTGTAGATAGATGAAGACAACTCTAGAATCATATGTAAAATTGAACCAGCTGTTACCACTCAAGAGCAAGATTCTGAGGTTATGATCTTTAGTTTCATAAAACATTGATTCATTGCTCAATGACAGTCAAAAAAACAAATCAACCGTTAAGCATTTTCAGGATTGAAAACATACAGAGAACACCATTATGCCACACCATTATGCCACCATGTACATTTATAGTTGAACCATGTTTTGAATGCTGTGCAAGTTCTGATCCCTTGATCTCAGAAAGGAGTATATTAAAACTGGAAAATGTTCAGAGGAGACAAAAAAAAGGTGATGAAGGTATGGATTTTCTATAGAAGGGATGGATTAGCTGGCTATGCC
The DNA here is from genome assembly GCF_000699105.1 of Pygoscelis adeliae. Taxonomy (NCBI): domain Eukaryota; kingdom Metazoa; phylum Chordata; class Aves; order Sphenisciformes; family Spheniscidae; genus Pygoscelis; species Pygoscelis adeliae. Next base: position 625,542 of record NW_008824770.1, read on the forward strand.
TTTTTAACTCAGAAAAGGGCGATTTAGAGGGCTGATGACAGATCCACAGAATTCTGGTTTTCATGGGGACAGTTGATGCGGATCAGCTGTTCACTGTCTCTTCTCATACAAAAACTAAGGACCATCAAATGAAGCTGGCTAAGCCAACTTCAAAACAAATATAATATGGTAGTTCTTTATGCAAAGGGTAGTAGATTCATGGAACTGCTCACCAAAAGGCATTGTAGATGCTCATATGTATGTGTATTTTAGGGGAGAGTGGACAAGCACTGAAGAAATCCACTGAAGATTACTAAACAGAAAAACTCCATTAAGCTCAGGAAATTGCGTGACCTGAATATAATTGGAGACTGAAGGACTATTGAAGGGAAAGTCAAGTCTGTTTTTTCTCTGTTGCTCTTCGCTGAGCATCCACTTATGGCTACTGTTAGAAAAAAGATACTAGGCTGAACGGGCCCCTCGTTTGAATCCATGGATGCATTTCTGATCTTATATGAGCCTTATTTCTTTTGCTCAGCTGCAGATGCTGAGCACTCATGCTGAGAATATAAGAAGTGCAAATAATGTTTTTCTTTTTTAAAAACAATAAAGACCGAAGTCACCCAGTTAGAGATTGTTGGGCATGTGGTGTTCTGTGTTATTAGGCTATTTAGATATCTAAGTAAGAATTTAGAGCTTGTATTTTCATAAAACATTAAGGGAGCCTGGCTTCCAAATCTGACTGAATTGCAGTCAGGTTTAGAAATTTCATTGTATTTGTTGTCCTTGAAAACTGGGACATAAAATAACATACAGGCAATACTAGAGAGTAATGATTCTGGTTAAGATTATGTTGACTTTTGCACTTTAATTAGGGATTCATCTCTTCTCTTCTCAGAAACTCATGTTTCTGTTTTAAATTTTCATCCCCAAAGACTAAAAAGAGAAAAGAACCAGAGAGTTCAAAACCAAGCTGATATTAATCATGATTTTCCAGGAAACATGACTGTTCCATAAATGTATTCTGTTGTTCATTCAAGCAGAATAGTGCTCTCTGCATTTGCTGATTCACTGAGGAGCCTATAACACTCCAGAATGTGTAACCCGTTAGAATGTCTTTTTCTGAAGAATCAACTGGGTTTTTTTTTTCAGCTAAGACTCAACAAAAAATTTTGTGGTTCCTTAATGCATATATTTCTTAAAACCTCAAACTAAACAGTTTAAGATCTAGAAGAATATTGCTGTCCAAGATTATATTAATGCTTTCAAATATTTCATCTGAGAATTTATGTATGAATGGACATTCCCAAAGCATATGCATTAGATTAACATTCTGTCCACCACAGCTACAATGCATAACATTTTCTTTAATGAATTCCAGGGATTTAAGGAGACTATATTTTACATTATTAACTTCAGCTTAATGCTATTAACGGCAATTAATCCTCTTTTTTGTTCAACATCATGAGATTTATGCAAGTTTAGGATTTTGAAAATATTGTTATATTAGCGTAAAACTACTAATGAAGGGATAGTGAAACTGCTATTTATTCACTGTCTGTCCAGTGAAAATTCACTGTCTATCCAGATGTTACCATTATTGACAAGCCTACTCAGTTCACAGTTAAGTAAGTCTTCTAGTTAGCACACTAGGACTCTGAATTCCACCTAAAGACTCCTGCTGACTGATTAGGAAATTTATGTATCTATATATATACACGTATATAGTATATGCAGCAATCCAGTACAAGATTTCTGATAAAATTAGGAATTTTCTTACTACATTAAGGCTTTTGCTTGTATTGTTTGTTGCTTGCAGTGTATATTAACCTGCAATAATCATAATCTTCTGTAAAGTTAGCACATCACCTTAGTTCTTAATATGAGATTAATGTGCAATAAAACAATATCAGGTAGCAGACAACAGCCTGTTTCTTGCTCTGCACATCTAGTAAATAATAAAGTGCAGAAATTCAAAATTTTTGAGTTGGAATAAGAGTATTTTTGAAGTTTTGAATGAAGGAGGGAAAACTCACTAAGGATTTTTCTACTAACATCAGTGCATCCAAGACTCAAGTCTAAAAATAAAAGCAATGTAGATCATGATTTTTTTATTTTAATTTTTCCTCCTCCTCTAGCACTAATAAATAATGTTAGTAGCCAGTTAGCTTGATGGCATTTAGAATTTTTAATATTTTAGCATATTACTTAAATCATAAGACAGAGTGCATGAGTTCCTGTGTATTGGGTCTTCATTCGGGAAGATGCTTAACATAGTTTGTCACTTTAAACAGGAGTCATCTTGTTCGATTAAGAGCATTGTTCAGGTACTTAAAAGATACGCTTGTGTTTAAATTCCTTGCTGTATAGGAGATTTGTTTCTTAAAGTAATGTATGCCACTTTTGACATAACCAAACAATTTCCATCTTGCCAACAGATGATACTTGTTTGGATTCAGGCAAATTGCCAAAAAGACTCCACTATATTATCTTTCTCGTATTGTTAAAAAATTGCCCTTAGTACATCAGAGGGCCTAGTATAGGCAAATTTGTTTGAAATTCAGATTCTAAAGTGGTTGCAAATGGCTAGTTTAGGAGCAATGAAAATTTTAGTCTACAGCAGAAGTTGCATCGCCTTGTTTTCTTTAGCCCTATAGGACAGATTTGAGACCTGTGCCTGTGTGGATATCTTTTAATATGAACTGAATGTAGTCTGAAAATTATACTTCTGATCAGCATAGTAGATTTATTTTTCCTGTTCCTCACTGGGAAGCCAAACTGGCTGTTTGAAAGGAGACACAGCAGGTACAAACAAAAAGATTTGCTTTTAAATTACTTCAGGATGTTAGTGTCTCTTTCTTCTTCTCTTAGTACTTCTAGAAAATTGAGATAATTTTAAAAATGCTATAACGTCGATTTTCATTCTTATAGTAATCTCAGTGTTTGTATTTAATTTCCATAATGAATTTAATGTACAACTCATAACTAACAGTAACAACCAGTAATACCAGTAATACCAGTAATGCTTTGAGCACACTATGGACGTCATAAAACCAGAAATGGCATTTGTACCTTTTGCCTCCAACTAACATTTTTCATTCTGACCCCTCCAAGGTCCATGATAAAATCATGTTCCACTTCTGCTACCGCCTCAAGTGGAGACCTGTTATACCCTTACAGACTTGATACAAACAGTCACAGAGCTGGAAGGGAAGGCCCCAAATTCCAGTGCAGCACAGCAAGTGCTTCAATGGGTTGCTCCTATCCCTTTGTATACCTGTGTTGCTAGTTATAAGACATCAGGCTCTGGTTATGCTGGGTATGTCTGGCTATCCCTTCAAACAGCTGTCACGTTGCATGTATATATTTACAGTTTGATGGGAGCTGAGTAGCATGTGTCGGTGTTTGCCTGCTCCAGTTCACGGGGAAAAAAATATTACTGCACTCTGTAGCGATGTTGCCACCTCAGTGTTTCGTGTCGTGAGGATCTGCTTTAAGACTTTATGCAAGCTTGTTGCATGCACTGAAAACATCTATGGCTGTGCCTGCTTCTGTCCCACTCTGGTGTGGAGGTGTATGGCTACATAACATAATATAAGGCAGATATGGTGATTCCTATCAGTCATCTTCCTTTTCTTCCCTCCACAAGCCAAAGTTGCCACTCCTGCCATTGTTCAGGGTGGATACCATTTTGTTTCCTCATTAAATGTTGAAGATAAGGCATTCTGAGCTTGAAAGGGTACTTTTGACACTTCCTTCAAGATCTTGAAATATCCTGTAAGACAAATTGGTGAAAACTTACTTGTGGCCTTACTTGCCCGTTTCACACAATTGTTATAAGAAGACGGCAGTTTACTTTTCTCCATTTCACCTATATTGTTAAGCCTTCTGAGCTTAATTCAAACAGAAGACTGTTTGGAGACTTTATACGAACCCGTTAAAGAAACCAGGGATTAAACGAACAGAAAAACTACAGAATCTTTTTAAACCAACAGGAAGATGACTCCATGGTAGAATGCAGGTGCAGCTGCCAGTTGCCCTAAGTGAAAAATTTACATCGATTTTCTTTTAAGTGAAAAACCCAATTTTTGTTGACATTCAATTTTAAGTTCCATCTCCCCTTCTCCTGAGCTGAGGCTTCCAAAGGGGATACACCTTCCTCAATGTCCAGTGGTTGTCCGGCTCCCACAACACATCACAGTATGTCAGTGAGAGCAAAGACTATTATAACAGGAAAGGGAGTCAGACTTTCTAGTATTGCATATCAGAATAATTATAATGAGCTATGGATCCAGCAATAAAAAGTAATCTTGAAAAAGAAAATAGCATCTCACTATTCAAAACCTTTCTTTTCAGAACCAGTGTATCTGAACTGCAGTATTCAAATGCAGATCTTAATATTCACAAGACCACGAAATTAAGAGTAAAAAGAAATTACAGATTCATAAATGACATCCTAGAGTAACAAATATATTATGTGAGTATATGTGTACATACCAACTGCCTGCTAGTTTTCATTTTATTTGAAGGACAAAGTATGTCTAAAGTCATCTCTACAACTTAAAATGTTTCACATAACTTGGATTGGATCCTATTTCCTATGAAGTAAGGAGAATTTTGCCATAGACTTCAATGGACCTAACTCTTGCCCAGATGCTTATATAGCCATTTGAGACAAAGCAACGAAAATGAAAGAAAAACCCCACTGTTAGTCTGTCTTACTCGCAATTAGCACCAGTGTTAATGACTAACATGAGACACACGACAATGGATAATAAGGCTGACAAAATACTGTAATTTGGAGCATGCCAGAATTTATATGTTCAATTACATTGTTATATTGTATTGTAGAAAAAAAGCCTTATAAATACTAATTCAACATCTGTAATTGAGCACAAGTGCTAGTATCTTACTCAATTAAATAATTAGCAGATAGTAAGCTGTATCAGGCAATTTCAACTAGTTGCAATGCGTTAAGAATTGTTAGTTGACTTTAGTGGTCTTTGGACCAAGCTTGCATGTAAATGTACAAAACTCTCTTATTATTTGTAATTAGATATTTTAGATTTTTTTTAAATTTTTCTAGTCTTTTTAAAAAAGACTGGATTTCAAATTAAGTATGGCCTATTTTAACCCTGTGGGCAGTAAGTATTTCCGTTGATTTGTTTAGGACAACTGTAATGTAGTTAGCTTGATCCTTCTAC
>NW_008824770.1:630763-636768 GCF_000699105.1 Pygoscelis adeliae
CAAAACCAAGTCTACATCATAACTAACCACAATTCCCTCTACTCCTCCTTCCCTCTCCAAATATCTTGTTTATTACAGAAAATTAATTTTAAAATGTTCTTTAACTAATGATGTGCTGAAAGACATTTAATTCTTTCAATTTAAATTTACTTTTTATATGTCAGAAGTTAAGAAACAGGTTGCTTGATATGAGAAACAAAATACTTTGATTAATGGATTTATTTTTCGATCTGTGCATGTGCCAAACCTATGGATAGAAAGGAGATGTTTACATGGTATATAGTATATTGCAAACACTAACAGCATTTAGAAAGACCAGTATTAGTGCAATTTTCCTGCTTGAATGTATCCTCTGTGTTTTGCATGGTACTAGTTGAAGCTTATTATCATACAAACTAAATGAAAGAGCCTAGTCAAATAGGCTGTTGTCAGATCCCACATGATGAATTGTAACTTCAGGCATCTCTATTTAAATTTCTCTGCTAACCTGTTCCCAATTAGTGACATCTGGGACCAGATTTTCTTTCATTTGAAGCAGAGGCTTTAAGAAGTTTTGACTCTGGAAAAAAAAGACATAAAAAAAGGAGATGGGAAATGTAATAACAGAAAGAACTTTAAATCCAAGTCCTATATATGATTTTACAAGCAGTGTCAGAATATTTTTAAGTATTACAGCTAAGTGTAGTGCTTTATACCATGATGTGTTAAAGGTCTGATTTTACAGTGATTGGTATTTTTCTGAGTCTAAGTTTCAAAACTTTGGCTAGGCTTTCTTAAAAGGCTTTTCTTTTTTTTTTTAATAAAGAGATGAACTAGAATTTCTTTGAAGACACACTAGTAAACTTCCTATCCTACATATAGAAATATAGAATTATATAGGATACTATACCTCCTTTTTTTCCAAGAGCTGGAAATCCTCTTCTGTTGTAAATTGGCACAGTTTTGTTGAAATGAGTGGAGCCATGAGGATTTACAGTTGAGAATCTTGACATACATATATTTATAATTCCTTTGCATTTTTGGTTATGATATCATTTCTCTTTTTCTTTATGCCATGGGTGACTTTTTAGACTATGTATCTGTTCAGTCTTTCCCTGAAATTATGGCTGGAGTGCAGGAGTCCTGAGGCAAAAACATTTAACTTGCTGAAATGTACAAATGGTCTTTTAAACAAGAATTCTTCATTTTGAGAGACACTGAACATTAATCTCCCGTGCATTTCAGCTGGAACTGGGGATGTGTTGATCCAAAAACCAGGCCAGCATAAAAATGCATGCATATATACATAAATACGCAAACAAGCGAAGAAATACATGCTCAAACTTAGCATTTTTGTGGTGTTTCACAAATAATTATGGGTGCTTTTCATGTGTATTAGGGTCAAAAGAGAAGGTGGTAATTTAAGTACATTTAAGTAATTTTTTTGTGTGTGTCCCAAAAAATACATACCCTTTTCTTGTGATAACTAAGAGTGCTTAAATAATTCATTGTATCAATGTAATTATACGTGCTATAGTGACAGCTCCAGTCCCACATTGTAGAGGAAACGTCAGTCCGCTGTCCTGTGTACAATGGAAAACAGCTCTCCCTTTTACTTTTGTTTGAGTCCTCTGAAGTAGAGAGGAACACCATGAAAATGCCTCCAAATAAAATACAACCTGGGTGGTAAATGGGAATGTCAAATCCAAAAGTAGTACAAACTGAGTAAAACGTGAGCCAGACAAACTCACATTGGCTGAGCATTTTCTCATATTCTAAAAAAAAAAGTGTAAGTTTTGAACAGTGTCACATGGGACAGGCAGAGATAGACAGAAATAATTATGTGTGTATTCTGGTTCTCAAGCTGTATAACGCCTTTGCAGTCATAATGTATAACTTAAAATTGCTGCAGGCTGCTGTATATGTTGCTCAACTGTGTCAGTTAATAAGAAAGAGATTGTAAACAAAACCCTTTTGCATTACTCTGAACAGAACAAAGGAACTGTAAAGTGACTTTATTAATCAGTGTGTCACAAAAGCAGAGAGCAACCATGGCATACAATGGTTCCATGACAGCCAAAGCAATCATCAAAATGACTGTAAAGAAAAAAAATAGCAAAACCCCCAAAGAATACCAGGTACAAAATAATTAAAACAACAGCCTGAGGTGGAAGAAAAGTACAAATGACTTGTCGTTCTTTGGCTGTATTCTTAAATGAAAGCTTTATGGTTTATAAAGCATTTATAACAACCATTATGATGGTTGTTCATAGATATGACAGAAGCTTTCTCTAGGACCTATATTAATTAAAAAACAAAAATTAGGAAGAGGTATTTTGAGGTTCCTCTGTCATCATATGTCTGGACGTAAGGGCCATATAGGACATAAGAACGTAGGAAAACATTTAGAAAATACTGTGAATACTCACAGTAAGCTTGAAAGAGCCCATGCTGAAAGCAGTACAAAGGCTGATAAAGTCTTTCTGATAAGTACTTTTTTGACCTTGCTATCCTGCTAGCATAATAGTGAGGACCGTATACAGTCACATATACAATTAAGTCTCATGTCCATCCTGGCTATGCTCTTAAGAGCAGACTTGTCCTTCCAGCAAGAAAGATCTCTAGTTAGTCTGCCATCTCAAAAGGCCTCAATCTGACGAGAAGCTGTTAGCAACTTTGAAGGCTTAAAGCTCAAGTAGTTTAACTGGTGTCTAAGGCAAATATTAAGTATATTGTATAAGGAGGAGCCATGCAATGTAGGATGAGAGAACAGATAAAAGGAATGCTTTAGGCTATCATCAAAAAGGCTTTCCCCTTGTTTTTTATTGAAAGTGCCTATATCGTTATTACTATTAGTAGTTACTGTTTATATCAAGGCAATAGCTAGGGGTCTGTCTTACAAATGGAATGTCACAGTGCCAGATACTCTAGCAGTATACAGCTAATGTCTGTGTAATCAATAAAGGAGTGATTCTACCATGTATAACCATGCCTGAAACAGCTTACCTTTAGCTAACGCAACGAACAATAGTCATGGTGATGTGACAGTATATTTGCCTGTGGTCTACTGAAAGTCCCTACTACTGTGTCTTCACTCCTGATTGAAGGAATATGGGATACACTTTCCTGAGGTACAAACACACTCTTGTGTCTGTTCTCCAAGAAAGTAATTTCTGAAGAAAAGTTCAATGACAAGCTAGCTAGCTCTTTAAAAAGGAGAACAGTCATTGCCTCCTTCACAGAAGAAATAAACTCAGAATATCAAGAGAAACTGACTGTTCCACCTTTTCAAAATCTAAGGTCAGTTTTAGACACATAAAAGCAATGCTGACATTATTATTCATGTCCTCTTCCCCAATACTGACTTGAATAGAAATCTAGCAGTGAAAACTTTAGGAGCTCCAGCATGGATTTTGTTACTAGAAACAGAACAGCAAAACAGGAGAGAATTTACGGACATTTCTAGTAAGGCTGGCTTTTCTGAAAAAGGAAATAGATGACTGTAACAACAAATGAAGTCAAAAGGACCCCAAATTGTGCAAGCTGTCAGAAAATACAGAAGGAGGCACGAGTAGCGTGTATGTGAAAAAGATTCTTTTGACCCATGATGGAGTCTGGCAAATGCTAGCTTTTAAATAGCACTTGAGAAATAGTAGTGAAAGACTACAGTTCCCAACATGTACTTTGGAAAATGAAAAGCATGAGTGAGCTTTTCTGTTTAGTACACTTTTTATATAACCCAGTTCAGTAAAGAATTTAAGGGCATATATAAATTAAGGTGTGTGAGTAATCCCACTGAAGTTAATAAGACTATTAAAAAATGATGAAGTGTTTTGCTATATTGAAATCAGATTACATACTGTCTCATGGGAACAAGTCTTAAAGCACTCCAATAGAAATATTACCATTTACTTCAGTGGCAGTTACTTGCAAAGTTAAAGCTATTCGTAGCTTTGCTGGTTCAGAGCTAACAGTCACATTTCTTTCACCTAGGAACAGAACAACAGGACTTCAACATCTATTGCAAAACTTCCCATTTTTCAAAAGAAAAATGCATCTAAGCAGCTAGAAAGACTTACCAAGGGGACACAGAGATTTATTCAATGACCGCTAGCATGTCTCTGCATTCAGTATGTTTAGCAAAGCACTTTAAGTATGGAAGATCCTCAGTATATCATTATGGAGAACTCTCCATGGTTGGATTTTTAGGGGTTTTGTTGCGCTGTGACAATGTTGCTGAACTTTCTGTTACATGTTGAACGTAGAGTTTCTTGTTATCTGGTGACAGTTCAGGACCTGGCTTTCAATCCTTTTGTAGTCGTCAGGGAACGGGCAGAATTAAGTTACACACAGTGCATCACATAAAACATAATGCGACCAAACCAGTCATGATTGTAATGTATAGCTAAGTAGTAGAATATGCAGTATAAGGTCAAGTTATGATTGATACTAATGCCCTGGCTTCCGTAAATGAAGCAAACAAAGCAGTGCTGGCTTTTGGTATTGCTGCTGGTAGGTGGAATGCATATGAAGAGCAAGGCACTTTATGACTAAATGAGTGTAAAAACTTCAGTAGATTACTGAAGTAGATTGCTAAGTGTTTGATGGAAGGTGTGGAAGTGTTATCTGTGTGTCTCCGTACTTTGTGCATAGATGTCCTTTAAGTTTAAGTGCTTTTTTTCCGATTCACAAAGTCATCTTTACATTTTGAAGGGAACAAGCAAGCTGAATGGTCTGGTGTAAACATATATTTAAATCATCCTTAATTCTGATAGCTTCAGGAGATACAAAATAATATACTACTATTTCACCAAATTCTGTAAATGTTAGTGTGTTTATAGTGAAATGTCGGACCTGAGGGCAAAACATTTCATCAGTGTTCATTCAGGAAACATGAGCTTCTTTCTGAAACTGAGAATGAATTTTTTAATTTCTATAAAAGCAAAACTGTCAGTGAAACCATTGAAAGATGTAAGTCTGTATAGGTACTTTCACTTATAAAGCGAGAAGGTTTGTTTTACTCCAGGGTAAAAGTTTGGGGATAATTTATGATGCTAGTTTTGTCTTACAGATTTGGCAAACTCTCAAGAATAACAGCCTTAGTAATTGTACAAGGTCACTTCAACTTGTAAGCAGTCTGGATCGTGGTCTTAACAGAGGCAGGTCAGTTTCTTAGGCAATCTGGATTTTCCTTGTAGGGAAGAGTTAACAGCAGTATTGGCCCCACTGAAGTCAGTGGGAATTTTGCCAATGATTTCCGTAGAGCCAAGATTTCACTCGTCTTTAGCAGAGCTATTAAATACAGTATATTGCATAAACTGAGGGGAAAAAGTGAAAGCTACAAATAAAGAAACTTCTTTTTCTGGATTCATGTTAATGATTCTGCAAATGCTTTTCTTACTAGCTATCTGCTTTATGAGAGTTAAGACACAATTTATATTACTCCCGAATACTCAGAGAATATACCTATTTAATGGGAAATCTAAAATCTTGAGAGAATCCTGTTTTCTGGCTTGCAATGAAGCTATTGCTTACATGCACAAGTTAGATCCTCATAATGACTGGCCTGTATGTTTGTAGAACATTTCAGAAGTAAAGCACAAATTATGGAATAACTATCAAAGCAAATGCATATATCTGCTATTCAGCTGGAAATTTGGCTGGCTGTACATTTCTAAGTTTAGAGAAAAGAATATGACAGCTATTCTGAACACTAACGTTATTCTAATACAGACGACTATATAGGATGCTGCTTTTAAACAGGGGAAATAGAAATTAAGCTAAAATTGGCCTAAATTACTTCATACCACATTCATGGGAATTTAATGGCTCAAGGTTGCTAGTTTATAACAGCTAACTCTTATGCGGCGTGTTTAATTTTATGGAGCTCAAAATATTTTACAAATCAGGTTATTCTTCTAGATAAAATGAGGCACAGAGAGGTAAATATCTTGCCAAAAGACATCTCATAAGCGAGAGAGAGAGCTGGAAACAGAACCTCTGTTAAAGTCTGCTCAAACCTGCCG
>NW_008824770.1:636791-643527 GCF_000699105.1 Pygoscelis adeliae
CACATTTCGCGCAGATAATTAATTCCTAAATAGTTAGGACTTGCGGGGGTTGGGGGTCATTTTTGAGAGTAGACTGAGCATGTTTTTTCTACCTCCCTTTGGCATAAGTTGCTGCTGTCTGTATGTCACATCCTCTTTTTTATACATTGCACTGGGGACTGTTCTTCCCTCTTGTAGGAATATCTCATTGACCCAGTCTCCTCATCTACATAGGCTGTGGCTAATGAGGTAGTGTATATAAATGAAAATGTCTGCCCTGAGACCTGGGAGCCACAGGGTACATGCAGCATGGAACAGCTTAACCCACTAGGTTCATTTAATAGGGCTAATCTGTTTATTTTTCCTTTTGCAGCTGTCCAAAGATATTCTGATCCATCCACCCTTCCCATTAAGAGCTAGCGTCCACCAACTTCGCATATCCCAGATGTCAGCCAGTTTCTGTAGAATCGTGCCGGAAAATATGGTAAGTTTACAATATTTTTCTTCCAGTTTGCTACACTACAGTAACTTTTAAATTAATTTGTATTAACGTGCCCTCCCATAGCCACTGCTCAGAATTGTGTCAGCATTGTATAAATGCAAGCACCACTCCCTGTGTATAATATTATTAACATGTGTTTGTAGAATCAGGCCACCAAAGATGATCTTGGGTTCCTGGGACAAAGATATTACAGCCCAAGGCTGTAAAGTCTAAAAGATGTGGTACATGAGTAAATAAAGTTTGGGAACCTCTGTTAAAGAAACTGAGACTGAGGAAAAGAAACAGAGGCTGTTTATGAGGCTGAAGGAAAAGGAGGAAACCCAGTATACATTAATTTGTTGTAGAGCTTTATCAGTGTTCATACTCTTTCCACTGACTGTCTGCTTACATTATACTGAGTTTAAATTGCAGCTTCTACTGGTAAGATAAACGTTTTCTGGCAGGCTGGGACTGTTTGCAGATGGATAGGATGGCTTCTTTCTTTATTAGACTTATGCAAAACCATTTTAAAGTAGTACAGCAAATTCATAAACCATAATGAAATAGCCCTGAATGAAGCGGATTTTAAGTGACCATGAGGAAACACAGAAAACTGTGTGCTCCCGATTTTAAGCTATTAGATACAACAGACTCTGGAATTTTATTTATGCAAACCTGAAATGTCTTATATTCACTTGTATATTTTCTCTTTCCCAAAGATCATTTGGTCACATACTTGGATATTATTTTTGTTTGACAGGGATGGAGCTCAGATTTATCAGGGATGTCAGGAAGGGAAATGGCCTTTTGCCGGAATAGCCATTTACTTTATTGATGACTTTTCCCCAACCTTTATAATGAGATTTTATTTTTGTTTGAACAGTGAAAATAATCACTGGTACAGATGCTGATGGGCAAATTAAAGAGTCACCCTCTGAGAGACTGCAGCTAAAATAATGACTGATCCCTGCTGCTGTTAGACTTGCGGAGGCCCCAAGCAGAGCCTAAGGCAGATGCCACTGGCCCCTCCATGTCCCCTCCAGTGCATGACTCACACTGCTCTCCAGCTTATCCAAACGGAGCCCAGCCTTCCTAGGCCTCAGGTCCTGGAAAATGGCTTGCCTATTCACACATAAGACTAGCTCTGCCTGCAGTGACATGAGAGAGTCTAGAAGGGGAAAGGAAATTTATGGGAAGGGGGAGATCTGAGAGACTGGGAGGATGCATCTCTAGAAGGAGAGGCAGGAAATACCCCATGAATGTCAGATTGAGTTATTCCTGAATTCTACAAGTAATGCCACAAGGGAAATGACATGGATCATCAAAGCATTCCTTTATGCCCCGATAAACTCCTCCTTGTCTTAGAAGCAGACCTTATACATATTAATAGAAAACCAGCGTGTGTTTTGAGTGTCCAAGATGATAGCTATATATATTCTTTTTCTTAATCAGATGGGAAAGAAAAGAAAATGTAGGCAACACTTACAAAATGGATGCAAACTCCAAAATGGGTAAAAACTCAAAATGCTTAGAAGCAATGATGTTGAAAAGGGCTCAGGGTTATGATTCCGAGCCTGGAATATTTAACCAAAAAAAGCTTAAATTCTGCCTTGGTATTCACAGACTGATCCGTGCAAAGAAGAAAAAAAACGTTCAGAGATTAATCTAGCAGTGAAAGGGTTTGTCTGTACAAGGAAAGCTCTATAAAGGAAGCCGAGCCTCTTCTAACCATCTTTAGGTATTTGAAACATAGAGCCCAGGTAGATACCCTGGTTTGGATACAAGCATCTGTATTGCTACCCATATGGTGTAAGGGGCTTGGGCTATTGCCATCCACATAATTATATATATGCATATATGTAATATTACTTATATATGTACTTTTATATATATGTAATATTATCTGTATAAAAAGCAGTCCAAATTTAGGATGGTTATAAATTTCATCTCACACTGTAATTATTCTGGAAGGAGTCCTAAGCCAGCTTCTCTGCCTGACTTTAGCTACAGGATGCCATTGTAAGCCAGATGGCATACAAGGTGGTGGCTAGGTCAGCCTTCCTAACTAGTCTTGGAGGCACAGTTTCGTACACACTAGGGAACAGAGGAGGCTCTCAGTCTTCCCACCTTCCCTTGCTTATCTAGGGCCTGGCGTGACTCTGGCTGGTATCCATTTGTTGTGGATAGTCAGTAGTTTGGGCTTTGAGAATGAAGATGAGCCTGCGGCATGGGGGACAAAATGACTTATCTAAGGGGAGGTTTTATTCCAAGCTAATCCCTAACAAGGACATGCTAGGTGCGTATGGAGTGTCCACAAGCTACACTACCCTAAGGTGCTTTGATGGTCACTGGTGATGCACAAAGCACTGAGTACATAGTGACAGTAACTTCAACATGAATACAAGCCCAGAGATCTATTAAAAATGAAACTAGATTGATTTAGACTCAAAATAAGCAACAAATTGTTACCTGTAATGCCATTAACAGTTTCAAAAAATAACCAAGGATTATGGTGCGTCCATCTCTGAAAACTCTGACAAGGTTTTTTTGTAAAAGGTGTGTTCTAGTTCAATCGGAAAACCTGCTGATACTATTCAGAAGGACAGGGAAGATAGTCAGAATGGTGCCCATAAAACTTAAAAATCCATTTCCAATATTAAGATGCTAAAAACTAAAAATTTCCAAAACTTCCAATATTAACATGATTACGTGACATAGTTGTTGCCACATGTCTTTTGGACAGATTCCTTATTATTCTAATTATTTCTTAATTATTTTTTAATTCAGAAAAGATTCAGGTAGTGTTTTCTCCAGGAAAGAAGCCGAATGCCAATTGTACTTTGCACATACTAGTGTTTGGAGCTAAGCTGAGTGGTGGGTCGTTTGTACTCCAGTAGCTATGGATTTGCTTACTGTAGAGTTTGGAGTCTTATTTTTGTGGTGGGAGATGGTAAGATCCACATGGGTTTTTCTTAATCCTTGTGCCTCTGTAGCAGTTAGTGTTGTATTCTTCCTATTAAGAAGGAAAAGGGGCCTTTTTATGCATCTTTACTGTGGCACATTTCCATAACAAGAGCCAATATGTAGCTTCATTATTTGCCACAGGGCCCAAGGGGTTTCCCTTTAGTAACTACAGTTAGATTTCATTTCTAGGTGAATCTATTTTCTTCCTTGCAACATTCTTCCTGAAAACAGGGAAGATATAGCAATTTCCTTTTGCCCTCTTTTGCTCAGCTTCTGGGACAGATGGGTGGAGAAAAAGATTCAGGATTTGGAAGCTGCAGTAGAACAGAGTTGCTGGGAGGCACAACAGCTGGGACTATGGGGCAGCTTTGTTCGTTAGGCAGAGGTTGATGTCCTTACATAGGCTTATTCAGGCCATCTCAAGAATTCCTGTTCCCATGAAACGAAGTAGCCGAATGACAACTGTGAACCTGCTGCCATAAATGGTAATGGATTTGTTAAAGTAATTCTAAACTCTTTGTCAGTCTACTTGCATGTATCTACTCTCAACAAGACCCTTGGAAATGACTTGTGCAATGATTTGTTACGCTGTCATTACTCATTAATCTGAGCTTCTGCAAATGATTTTTATTCTTCTGAAGTAAAAATAAAATCCTCATTAAAGAATTTGTTTGTTTTAAAAGCTACACAAAGGATTACAGGGCCTTTGCAAACAGATGTAAGAAAAAATGTGGTTATGCAAAATGTTCCCTCTCATAAGCCTTTACTTTCCATTGACTTCCAGGAGCTTTGAATTGAGCCCGCAGTGTATGGCTTAGCTCACTACAAAGCTTGGGGTCAGTAATTAGAATCACATGTACTCGAGGCCACTGAACCTGATTGTAGGTGAGAGTGCCAATTTACTCTGGAAATGTGTATTAATATTATGCAAAAAACCCCACCCCAAACCGAGGAAAAACCTATTATCAGATCTGCAGATGACCATAGCCATGATAGTTTCTAGAAATATTTCTTAAACTGTTACTTGAATTTGCCTCATTTCTGGTAAACAGCTTGTGGTGGCAAACTAAATGGGAACAAGGAATTCTGACTCTGGAGTAAGAATGTCCACACATGGTGTTAATCAGGGTAACTCCATGTGTGGACAGGCTATTATGTGTGACTTTACACTGTTTTAGTCAAACTGGTGAACTTCTTTCTACCCACCTTTAATCAATTAGGAGAGGGTCTAAAGTAAAGTGAAATAAGCCAATATTGAACTGAATCCAGGGTTTCTATAGAGGGGATTCCACTGGTTCAGTTAAGCTGGTACGAGCTTTAGACAAGGTGCGATCTTTGTTAGTTGCCTCCTGCAGTTCTCTGATATGTGAAAAACGGTAGCTTGGAGGTTGTGATGAAACACTGCCAAGTTCCCACTATAACTGATGTAAGATCCTTATAAACCGAGTTAGGGCATTTAAAGAAGAGACAGAAATAGGCGTGCATGTGTAGAAAAAAGAAGCAAAATATACGCCTACATAAAGTCAGCGCTCCATCCTTCCCCTTTTCTAGCTGCCCCTTCCCAATAAAATAGAGGAAAAAACCCCAACTAAAAAAAAAAGAAACAGCAGTTGAAAAAAGATGGCCTGGGCAGGGTATGATAATGGCACTAAGAGTGTGGATAGGGGTCAGTTCTTCACTGTCTCTTCCTGCAGTAGAGTTAGGAGGCACCCTGAGAAGGTTGCTGGAGCCATGTTCAAAAGGAACAAAAGGAAATGGCCCTTCACACAGTGGTAGATCCACGAAACGTGTTGCCAAAGGCTATTTTGGATGATAAAGGTTTACAAGAACTCATGGGGAGAGAGGATAAATACCTGGAATAGAAATTCACTGGGGGCTACTAAGTGCAGAGAAACCACATTCAGCTGAGGAAATGCTCCAAACTCAAAGCAGCTGGAGGCTGGGAGAATTCTCACGTGTGTTTTCCTCGTTCATACTCTTCCTTTGGTGACCACTTACGATCGTTGCTGAAGACAGGCTATTGGGATAGTTGGACCCTTGGCCGTACGGCCATTTTTGTTTCTGTGTAAGAAAAGAAAAGAGCAAGTAACCTGGGGCAGAACAAAACATGCACACTTTAAACTCTTACTGCCTTAAATATTTTTTCCAGTTGGACATTTTGAGGAGAGATATTAAAAAGTTGAGTTATTGAGTAGTTACAAGAGGAATAGTCCAATCGGAGTCCATGTGGCACAACTACCAAGTAAACACAAACTAACTTCCAACTGTTTTTCCAAGTAAATCCGAGGGCAAAGTATAGAGGGGTGATGAACTCTCCATTTGTTTCCATGCGCGTTTGTCTGCAAATATTATCCCCCCCATTATCTTAAAGATCTTGGCAACAGCATAGCCAACTGGGTGCTTTCAACTCTAGCTCTTCCTTTGACCACTATCAGTGTTTGTGTTCCTGTTTAAATAAGATAAGGAGGTTTAAAAAAAAAAAAAAAAGAAAAAAAAAGGAGGGAGGGGAGTGATAGAGCAGAGCTGACTGCCTCATTTGGGTTGAAATTCTCATCCTGACTTTTTAAGAGGAGGGGGAGGAAAGAAGGGAATTTTTTTTCCCCCCAGTGAATTTCTTTGAAAGATTCTAGAATACCTCTCCTTTTTAAAACCCTTTTTATTGACAAAAGTTGCGTTGGTGTAAAATGCACGGAAAGACCAAGAACGGGGGTTGAAAATCTCCCCTCCAGAGGTTAAACCTTTCCTTCTGTGCTAGGTGGTTTCTTTTGTTTTGTTTTTCTTTGCTTTGCCTTTGTTTGTGGCTTTCTCCTGCTTGGCACCGAGAGAAGTCGCTGCATTTCTCCTTCACGGAATCAGTCACGCCGGCCCTAGGTTCACGCTGAGTATCTGTAAAGTTTTCCGAGCTAAAGGGAGTCACTTTCACAGCGTGTGTGGGGGTGGCGGGGAGAGAGGTAGGGGTATCAGAAGCAACAGGGTCGTCTCTGCCTCCGAGCTGCGGTGGCGGCTCTGTTCTGCTAAGCACTTGCAGGCTGTATAATTAACCGGGTAGGCAGTGAATTAAATCTTTGTAAAGCCCACCGAGTGGGGGGTTCCTGCAAGCTCTTTTCCAACCGGTCTCAGGCGGCTGGGATAACATCAGAAACAGCAGCAACAGCAGCAGCAGCAAGCAAAAAGGGGGGAGCCCACTGGACGCAGCAGAAGAGCCAAGCCCCCGCTCGGTGCGAGTGCTCCCGCCGGCGGGGAGCTGCGGGCCGCCGATGGACAACCTCCGCGGGGCCCGGCCGCTGCGGCTGGCGCTTCTCCCCCCGCCGG
>NW_008824770.1:644195-648206 GCF_000699105.1 Pygoscelis adeliae
GCTCCGGGGCTCTTGCAGCCCGGTGTCCCGGGAATTGCGACCTGTCGGGGGGCTTGGCGCTGCCGCCCGCCGTTGTGCGGTGCCGCTCTGCAACGAAGGGCGCCCGGCGGTGGGCGTCGGGTTAAATTGCACGGCGCGAAGGTGATGTGTCCCGAAACCGGCGGTCAGGAAGAGGTGTCGGGTCTGATCTGCTGGGGACCAAATTACGCCCCCCAAAAATAAGAAACAGGATCAACAGTTACCTGAAATCTCATTGGAGCAGGGGGAATAGTGAAGCAAAAGACGCAGGCTTTTTGAAGACAAAATGTGAAACATTTATGAATGATATGGTGTGATGTGGTCGCTTTTGAAAGCGGGGATCTGGATCTGGGCCATGACTCCCCTTCCATACTGTGCACTTTTTTCCTCTTCTCTTAATCCTGTATAAAAAGAGGATATTCTCTTGATTTAACTCTGTGTAGTAATCCAGCAAAAATGTAACTGGTAAGATATGACAAAGAAACTACTTTTCATATACTGATAATGAATTTATCATAGCTAACAGATAAATGACCTTTTTCTATGAGAGTAACCCCAAGGGGGCCATTCAGAGTTGAGGCTTGATTATGCTGTACTCCAGGCAAACATTTAGAAACATATGGTCTCTGGCCTAGGCCTAACAATGGCAGACAAAAGCCAGTGAAGTAAATTATTTGTTACTATCACAGTATTTTGGCTCTTAAATTTTCATATAGCAGAGCACTTGTCACAGATATCCTTCAAAATATTTGCTTTTGATAGAGAGATGTTAGCCACTCCTTTTAAAGAAGGAGGGACAGAATAAAGAAGGCTAGAAAAGCAACATTTAGTGCTAGAATCCCAGGATAGCTCCTACTTTCTCTCAGACAACAGGGTACATCACTAAAACTGTGGCTTTGATGTATCTCAGTGAATGGACATAGTAATTTTAAGCATTCAACATTATTGTAAAACACTGAAGAATTTCATTTTGTAATCTCTGTACATTTAACCTTAATTACTGGACTACTTTTTTAAAAAAAAGGTAAGTAATTAGATACATAAGTTCAGGTTTTCCAAATTTTTTTAACACAAAGTGTAGCCAAATTTGGCAATAAAAGGTATACCAGGTTTTTATTCTCAAATAAAAAAACATACTCTAATTTCACTGAGAACTTCGACATCCTTAGAACTTTGAAAACAGTGCACTAGATAAAATTAGATTTAAATGTCTAAAAGCAGATGAGGATCCTTGCTTAGCTCACTACCTTTTGAAGAGTAGACTTTGCTCAGGTGAAATAACTACTAGTAATTGTAATTAATAATGTAATAATTACTAGTACTTGTAATTGCTGTAAGAAAGATTTTTTCTGCATTATTTCACATGGCCATCTGTGTTTTGCAGGCAAATGAAGTAATTGCCTCGTGAGATCATGTTGGTTAAGTGCAGGCCCTTTGGGGCAGAGCCTGTGATCCTCTCTGTGACTAGTATAAAGGGGTTTGGGGCAAAGCCGAGCTCCTAAGTGCTTTAGTGATGCAATTGCCAAGTTATTAGGACAACATATTTCTGAAATAGAGCTTCCTCATAAGCTTGTTACGATCAATTTTCTTAATTGCTTTTCCTTACTAATTAATCATCAAATCATCAGTATCTATTAATTAGAGTCCTCATTCTGAAAAAACAGAAGGGACTGCCTTCAGTGGAACTGCCCTGTGCATGTGAATATAGATATGCATGTCATTCTTTGCAAGAGTAAGTGTCTTAAAAACCTTCTGAATTTTACCATGCAGCTGCATTTTATTGTAAGCATTGCAATTTTTTTGCTTATGTTATAAAGTACCATCTACTGAAGAAGATGAATTACTCACATCATTATGTCCAGTCAGTGTATGAATAGTTCATCCTCTAGCTGCGTCTTTGGCATGTCTTGGTACTACAGGCACAGACAGTTTAACTCACTAAACATCTGGAAACATGTCTATTCAGGGTGAGCTTATAGTTTGTAATAAAAAAAATGTTCCACTGACTTTGTGGAATGAGTTTTATTTTAAGATTATGATTTTTACATGTGCTTTTATAGCAGAAAATTTATAAGAAGTATATGGGTGGAGGTAGGACTTCCAAAAGACTAAATCTATGCTTTCTTGCCTGCTATCATAGATTAAAATCTCCCAAAAAATTATAAACTAAAAAAAAAGTTCTAAAATATGAGTGCGATCTCCAAATTAGTTTTCAGTTGAGTTTCTTTTTAATAGTCTATTTTCAGACACGACATTTTATTGCAATCAGGGGAAGAGCAAGATGTTAAACTCTTGTTTTTATGTGCGTAATTGAAAGCAGACATGTTAGTGAAATCCAAGATGAAAATCCATAAACTAGCTTATCAAGTTACTGCAGTATATTTACACTATTCTGTCAGATTTCAGACATTATCTGATAGCAGATCAATGTATTTTCAAAAGTTATTTATTTATTGTTGCACTTTAGCCCATTCTGCATGTTTCATATCAACTTTACATGTGTTTTTAATAAATAGTTGTGTTAAGATGAACTTGTTCTATAATACTTCTATTAAAATTTTCTGAAATGAAAGATGGGTCTTAGCCCTCTGGGACTTGACAGAAATAGAGTTACCTGGGACCATAAAAGAATTTAAGTTTGGTTTTGTGAGTTATGGATAGATCTAAACAGAGAATATGGGTTTACTAGATGTAGTAAAGTATCTGTAGAGAATAAAAGGGGATGAGACAGAGAAAATCAAGAAAGAGAGAGCTGAAATCAAAACAAAAAAAAAATCAGGGCATGGGCAGGAATTTTAATGGTAGCATAAAGTGGTGTAGTATGAAAGAGATAAATGAACAAAAGCTTTTGTGAAAAAAGTAGCACAAAGTGATGCTTGACAGTGACAGGGAATAAGGAAAATGAGTAAAGAAAGAACAAAATAAGCTGATCATTTTAGTCAGAATAGGCAAAAGTTTTTGTAAAGCACTCAGGAAATGTCAGGCACATGTGTTTATGTGTAGCTTCAATGGAAGGAAGTAGGCCAGGTGTTGAGATTTTGATAGTTAAGTCATCACATATAATTAAACTGGGAGAGTGGTAACATTGCTCCAAGATAAAATGTAGAAGTGGAGGCGGCAGATTGAGAAGACTACAGGGTGAGAAAGAATAGAAAAATTGTTGTAGAATTATAGAATCATTTAGGTTGGAAAAAGACCTTTAAGATCATCGAGTCCAACCGTTAACCTGGCACTGCCAAGTCCACCACTAAACCATGTCCCTAAGCACCACGTCTACACCTCTTTTAAATACCTTGGGGATGGTGGCTCAACCATTTCCCATGGCAGCCTGTTCCAATGCTTGACAACCCTCTCAGTGAAGAAATTTTTCCTAATATCCCATCTAAACCTCCCCTGGTGCAACTTGAGGCCACTTCCTCTTGTCCTATTGCTTGTTACTTGGGAGAGAGAGAGAGGGACTGACACCCACCTCACTACAGCCTCCTTTCAGGTAGTTGTAGAGAGCGAGAAGGTCTCCCCTCAGCCTCCTTTTCTCCAGGCTAAACAACCCCGGCTCCCTCAGCCGCTCCTCATCAGACTTGTTCTCCAGACCCTTCACCAGCTTCGTTGCCCTTCTCTGGACACGCTCCAGCACCTCAATGTCGTTCTTGTAGTGAGGGGCCCAAAACTGAACACAGTATTCGTCCACAAAGAAGTCAATGAAGGAGTCAATCAGGAGCAAGAGGGAAAACAGTGGAAGAGGGCATAAGAAGCAAAAAGGAGGGGAAGGGTCAGTACGGATCCGTGAAGAGCCCTAGAAGAATGCAAAGAATTACTGGCCATAATATTTTGTGAGTAAAATTAGTTTAGAAAATGCTCAGAGTAATGTCAGGTAAGTGGAGAAGGAATAGTCATAGTATCTACAAAGATGATGTACTGGGTAATTTGCAGTGACAGAGTGTGTGTACAGTAAGGGAAAAATTGTGACAGGAACCTGCCTGTTTGAGACCAGGT
>NW_008824770.1:648219-673481 GCF_000699105.1 Pygoscelis adeliae
TCTCTGGCAAGACACTGGGACAGTCCAGTAGAAGTTGTGTTGAAAGTCTTCTCTGATCAACAGGACGCAACAGTTCTAAAGAAGGATCTCCAGTGCTAATGCTTTCCTGAATACACTGGCACGTCTTTGGCTAATGTAGCACCCACAGACAACCCATGCTGCACAAGGATGCAAGATGTTCCCTGCTAAAGGGTTCACTTTTGAGTCTAGTACTGTCAAAATCTGGATTGAGACCTTAAGCTTAGTAATAAAGAAAGAAATACCTAAAAAAAAATCTTTTGTATCAATGCCAAAGTAAGTGTATGGATATAGAAATACTTTTGTCTGGTATATTCCAGCTTTTTAATATGTTTCCTAGGATTTATGAAGCACTCAAATGATATACTGTGCAAATGCTACCAGCAGGACATCGGTTCAAAATATTACAATCTTCCAGCTTTGAAGCTCTTATCACTGACTAAATTCCAAACTCGGAGTACGGAGTAATTCTAGTATCGTTACTATGGCAGAAAATCTGGAAGAGCTAGATATCAGTTTGCAGCTCAATATACATAATTGCAATAATGAGGAAAATCTCATTGAAGAGAGAGTTTTAGTAACGTAGCCTCCAAAAGGAAACCTTTCCTAAATCATTGCTATATAAATATATACAAAAAATGGATCTTTATTTTCTCCCTGCTCTGTAAAGTCTGGTTTGTTCCATGTTCATTAGCTACTTGAACCTTGTCTCACTGTGCCGTAAATTTTATCCCATCTACATAGTGTTTCCAGACTATCCTTTAAATATGGCAGTAGTAGAATATCAGAATCTTTTGTCATTGCCCGTCTTTTTTTTTTTTTTTCCTTAATTCCACAATAAACATGGCTACAGTCACTTAAGCAGTATATAAAAGCATAGTTATTCTTGCTGATTTTCTGGTCAGATGAAAATAGAGAAATTCCAGTGTGAAAATGTGTTTCCTGTAACCACTTTACATGAGAAAATATAGGAATGTTTGAACATATATATGTTTGATACTCTGAGATGTACTGCTCTGTCACGTTCTCATATCCTTCCTATTTCAATTGCTTTAATTTAAAAATATATAAATACTTGGACTCGATCCAAAGCCCTTTAAAGTCTGTCTAAAGACTCTCATTTACTACAGTACATTTTTGATCATGGGCTTTATACAAATGAACAGAACTAATAATAGATTAATTGTAACACCTCATATAAAACTTCCTAATCACACATTTTTTTAAGATTTGAAATGAGAAATCAAGAGAAGATAAAAATTTGCTCTTAAATGAGATAGAAGAAGTGTCACTTTAGGCTATCAACGCCCTGTGAAGTAATTTCATTATTTGCATGATTTTTTCATACAGGGAGGATTGAAGGACAAAATTTAGCATGTGCTTGCAGAAAAAGCAGATCCTGCTCTTCTTCCAGTTATGAGTCTTTTTTGTAGGTCCACCCATGTCATCTTCGTGAGACTGGGTTCTTTAGGCCACCTGTGTCCATCAGAGCTGTGACTGCACCCTCATTTTTCATGTTCTTGTGAGTATGTAAAGCCTAGGACAGCCATTACTTGTACTAAGCTGTTTATATGGTGCTGACTCAGTGGACTCCAGTATTAAAATTCTCTCAATTTCTTCATGTCTCCTAGAACTCTTCAGAACAGTCTCAGTCTTCTAGTCTTAGTATCTTTTGAACTCCAGCCTCCTCACCGAAGTCTAAAAAATAACCTATCCAGAAAGATGAAAACATTCAAGTTAATTTGATCACAGAAAAGACGTCTGCATGAAGTAGCAGTCTTCAGATACATAGAAGGTGGTTGAAGTGTGTAAGAGCCTGTGTATAAGGGATAGTAACAAAAGAATGGATTTAAATGGGCTTCTGGAGTGGACAGTGAGGTAATATATTATTAAAAATTCTCTGTCATCAGGGATATTGAAGCACAAGAGCACATTGCCTAGAGATGTTGTGGAATCAGCCTCACTCGATGCTGTTTTGAACAACTAAATAGAAATCTGCCTAGAACTGACCAAGTTCTGCCTGAGAGTAGTGGGTAGGACAAGATAACCTCTTGAGGGCTGCTACATCCCTATCTTCTGTGGTACTTTGATATGTGTATAGGATGCCTTATGGTCTTCCTGCAATAGGTGGACTCTTCTAATTTTTTAGTAGCCAGTGCCTTCTTTTTTGAAAGATTTTTTTATTAGACCTGAGACAAAATAAAAAACTGACAGTAAAGCACTTACTTTCCCCACCAGAGAAAATAAGACGTTACAATATAGCATTGCCTCCCTTAGGCCGGTCCTTATCACCAAACACAGCAACCACCTCATCACCAGCTATTGCTGTCAACGATTTTAAGAACTTCTTTTATAAACTGCAAATTGATACCTCATAAAATGAGGTTTGGCCATATCTGAAAAATCCCCCTAATTGTGTGATGGCCACTAGTGGTGCTACCAGAGCCACATTCCCCATAAATGAGCGTTCTCCAGACCTAGGAAAATTTCCAGTAAAATGTTTGCTGTTTTAAAACCAACCACAAAACACACTAACATACCAGGCATTTCCTTTAGGGTGCTGCTACTTTAGTGAGTGTGCTAACTGGGTTTCTTCAGTGATTTCAGCTATCCTGAAATAATCACATTCAGCTGAGAATTCATCTGAAGGTAAAGGTTCAAACCCTTTAAGCCTGTTTAGGGAGAATATCATATTTCTTAGCAGCACATGAACTGTGGGTGATTGTCTGTCAGTCCATAAAGATCCAATATGACCTCCATGCTTGGGAGAGAGAAGCACCGTTGTCATAGGCCCTCTTTGAGGGCAAAGAGTAGCCTAGAGCAGTACTGGAGGGGGACAGCTGGTGATGAACACAGCCTTGCAGACCGCAACAGACATGTTGGAGACTGGCTCGTGCTATTGTGGGGATTACAAGAGAGGGCATCCTGGCTCGAGGTTTCATGCGTTTGTTACAAAGTTCAGGCTGGTGTATTCTTTAAGGGAACCTGTAGGAACAACCTAGTGGAAGGACTAAGAATAGCTTACTGTCCAAAGGTGACTAATGCTGCAGCTCAGCTGTGTCTATTCATCTTACCCCATCAGTATATTGGCATATTTAATATACGGTCTTGGGGTAAACAAGGAGTCTGTGCAGAAAAAGAAAAGCTCCTATTCACTTTACTTCTTTCTCTGCATATAAAATGGAGGAGGAGCATCTTCATTCCAACTCCAGTCTGAAGAGATCCAGCAAACACTCGCATCGTCTCAGATGGAGAATGGTAATGCTTTCCTGCATCGCTCCGTTACTCCCAATTCAAAGCATTTGTTTCAGGGAATCATGAGGCCAGATTTTCTGTTGTATGTTTTTCTCTTTCATAGTTTCGGGTCTCCTCTACTCTGTGTGCCTAATCCCTAGGCTTACACAAAAGATCAAGATGCAACAATGCTGTACTTATCATGTTAGTCTATTACCAGTTGGACCTTTGAAGTCAGCTGGCTTCCCTCTTGTCTAAACATGTCTCTGGGTCTATTTGATGCCTTAAGTGGCCAGCCAGAGTGTATATGCATTGCCAGAAACAGCATTTCCACAGTTTGTTGTAAGGACAGCCAAAAAATCAAGACTACAAATCCCAGCTGCCAGCAGTTGACTGCCATCCCTGCTACAAAGGCAGCTGACTTGTCCACCTAATATTAGCCAGGTGTCATTGTTTCAAGAACAATTGGTTTGGCGTAGGAGATCAGGCCAAGCACACTTTGTCTGCCCTGAACCTATAGCACAGTGGAGCCTTGGCCAAAGGGATATGCAGTTGCTCTGGTTTTGTGTGAGAGGAGTACAGGTGTAAAGGGAGGTTGGAAGACAAAAAATGTGATCCTGAATAATACAGATAGCTGATCTGTCATTTTGAGGATCAAATTCTTTGTGTAGACTTACTTTTTTTTTTTCAGCTGACAGTTAGATGGATGAGCATCACTAGTAAGAGAGTTTTCTTGACAGGACAAGAAAAGTTTCGTCAGAAGGGTATGCTGTGAAAGTTGAAAGTATTTTTCTTACTGGAAACCTAAACCAATGCATGTCTGTTGTAAGCATGAGTTCCAAAAATTCTGGATGACATACTGTTACTGAAATGTGTTGGACTAGTGCTGAGCTTTCACAGAGTCCATCTGCTGCCTGTATCTGCATATGCTGAGAAGTGATAATCATGTTCTGTTTTCTCACATTCCACAGTGCTGAGTCTCTTACAGAGTAAATTGAGTGAAGGGCAAGACCTGCACCACATTTTACAAACTTAATCAATTAATGCGCTTAGAAGATTGAAAACATCTTAATAAGGAGGTGTGACTTTGACCCCTTGACCTGGACTCACTTCCAAATCCATACCCAACTATAGCTGGTTATGTGGGCTGGGAAGTCGATGAATTTGACAATCACATCACTTAATGCACTGAAGAACTGGAAAGCTTTACTAGCACTAGCTTGATAAGCCCATGTAGGCTCAGGTGTATCTTTGGTTTGGTATTACCATCAGCTGTATAACTGTTCCATAGATCAGCACTGAGTAATGAACAGCTATCTAATCCTGGATTGTACATAGGCTTTTCCATCATCATCAGCTGTACAGAATAGCTGCTATTGTAGATTGTTACTTAAAAAATCTGTCCCTTTTTGATCTAGCTGGAATGCTACTGCCATGAAAATTATCCAGTCCTTTTTTACTTCTGCTTATTTTTTGCACAATTCCCAGAAACAAGTCAGGGTTTCTCATTCCAGGAATCATGCTCTTGGATAACATTCTTAAGCTTATCTTTCTTTTGCAGAAAATATTCACTGTAGCAGCTGAATAAGCAATTATTACATCATAGAAGTCTAAGGTTATACAGATTTTAACCACATTTCTTGCTTTGAACTCCCACACAGTATGGCAATCCTGTTAAGATTAGCAAACTACCTTTTTTTAAAACAACCATATGCTCGTACACATTTTGTCTATGTAAGCATAGTTCATAGCTAGCACATGAATGCATCATGTGCACAATATGTTTTAATTTGTGTGACCTTTAATCACTTCTTATCTGATAGGTCTTCTTCATGACAGCTTTTGTAAAATCAGAGATCTGAGTTCCAGCTGTGTTTCTACTGTCCTCTTCCTGAGACTCCTGAAATCTCTCTCAGAATACTACATATACCACCTTAACATCAGGACAGGCATCCTCGCTGTTATCATACTAACATGACTCAAGTTCTTTTGGATGCCCTGCTGTGCATACTTTTTTACAGGGACAAAGTAGTGATGAAGCTGCGTTTGATCTTATACAAAATAGACTTGGATTTTCTCAATTAGTCAATTAGCATGCAAAATTAGTTTATCTGAGTGAAAAGGAAGTAAACATGCTACCATCTTAACAGATCGTGGGTTTCTCTTCATATTTTGCTGTCTTGTGATACCAAAAAGCTGAACAATTGCTTCACAAACTTACAAAATGGACCAGACAGTGTATCCCTGCATGTTACAACTTCCTGTAGGGTTTCTCCCTCCAAATAAAGGGGCACATTTCAGCTGAACACAGACAATATCATCGGCCTTTCCCAGAAGTGTTTTGTCTCTCAGGTGCCTGAGATTTCTCTGGCCGATTTGCATGAAACATTATGCACTTGGCAAAACAGTTGAAGGGGCACCAGGTTCAGAGGAGCAGTACTGTAATTCCTATTTGATCATCTTTGGCACTCCAGCACCGAGGGGTGCCATGAGCCCATCAACTGCACTAAAAGACACATGGTCACATTCAGAGAAAAAAGAACCATCACTTTCTGGACAGTAAGTGAGATTCTTCAAGATGTTGTAATCAGAGTAGTTTCTACCATCTGCTTTCCACTATCGCTTCCTTTCAGACGCCCTGCATTACGACCTTCTAGTTAGCAGAAGCTGAGGAGAGGCCATGGCCACCCCATGCTGTTGGTCCCCTGAAGAGGGTGTAAGGAAGCACAAATGGCCTCAGTGTGAACTGCTTGCCCAAAGATTTCCAACTGGGAGCCACATGAATATGCATATGTCCAGTTGAATCCACAACACTGGAAAAATGCAGTTACGAGACGATAAGTCTGTCCTGTTTCTGAATACTCATTAACAACTCTTGATGCCAAAATAGTCAGAATCAATTCCAGTGCAATCAGGAGTTGACACCCAAAGTATGAGACACGTACTTTCTGAGATTTTGAAAGAGAAGAGATTTGTCCACAAATGACCATTTTTAAAAGCAAACTGCAAAGCCAAGCTAGAGAAAATGTTTTCCACTGTTTTATTGTTATGTTTTAGAAGAATGGCCTTGAGGGTGGAGTCCTTTTTTTACTGCTTGTTTTTCACTTCCCTCTATTCTCAAGAGATTTTTGGCAGGATCTTTGGAGGATATGAATTGTGATGTCACCAAAAAAATGAGCCTGGACCACAGTTCTCCCTCAACAAACTATCTGAAATCCTTCTTTGTCTGGATGCACTCCTACAGACAAGCTTGCTTAGCTTGGCCTGCTTTGAATTCTTGAGTTATTTGGTTGGAGTAGAGGTGTGTTGCCAGAGCTGGGAGGGAAGAAGTGGCGTCCAGAGCCAGGGATTGTCCTTCTGGGGAGGAACTTGGCTAAAGACCCATTTGTACAAAGCCCTGCAAAAACCTGCAGCCAGCTCTGCACTTCAGTTAAATGTGTATCATTTTTCAACACGGTTAAGATTAATTGCAGACAACAGCACTAAAAATACGATTATTTGTAACACATTGTATGAAATTTGATGCATATAATGTTTGTTAGCAGTACACTGGCAGATAGAGAGCATGAGACAGGGTCCCTATTCCCAAAGAAGAGATCAGACACAAATTCATGTCTTTCATCACAGGCAGATATTTATTTACAAGACTGATTTTCTCTGTAGCATTATAAACTACAATTAGCTTTCAGACACTGGCATGAATTCTGGACACACTGAGGAATTCAAGAGAAATATTGCCTTGACTTCATAATGACAGAATTTTGACCATTATTTTGGGTATGTAAGTAAGACTAGAAGGATGACCTGGGTCATAGAGTATAGAGCTCTGTTATAAACTAAATTTAATGTAATTCTGTTTATAATTATAATGATTTTCTTATTAAAAAATGTCTGGTTTACTTGATCCCATAATTCTGATTATTGTTTACTGCTGTAATATTTGTTGACAAGAACCACATCCTTTCTCAAGCTTTACTTATCTAGGCTTAAATGGTCTATTTCTTCCAGTTTCTCCTCATATAACAGGGCTTTGATTCCCCAGACCATCCTCCTAGCCTTTCTTTACACATTTTCCATTTCAATGTAATCTTTCCTAAAGAGGGAGAGCCAGAATTATGCTCAGTACTCCAGAGCTTTGCACTGTAGAATTCATAACTACCTTAAGAGTACCGACCTTAAGATGACTGATGCATCCTAGGATCTCATTTAACTCTTTCCTTTTTGCTTTGAATTGCTGGATTATAATCACTAGTTGGGAATATAGGTTGTTCCCTGCAAACAACTGAGTTACTGGAGAGGATTATCTTCTCTACTTGCTTTCAGCTGTAGAAATCAGCCTGATGTGTGTCAAAGTAAGTGTGATCATGAACAGGTTGAATAATATTTCCGCTTATTTTGATAACTGCAGCAGGTTAGGAGGTAGATACATGGACAGATGGAAGGAGGCTGTAACCCCCATACATCAGGAGCACCTGGGGAGCAATGGCTTTGTAACTGGTATAGGGAGAGCCAGAGGAGACAGATGCTTGTCCTTACCAGACTCTGCAGGAAGTTATTTGTGAAGATGGATAGTCTTGAATATAATGCTGCTGCTTATTGAATTTTGCTCCCTTTAGGTGTGCTTGGAGCAAAACTAAGAAAGAGACAATCATGTGAGGCAGTTTATGATCCAGTGGAGAGAGGTGGTCTGGGAATGACCTGGTGTGCACTCTCTGTTCTGCCACCAGCTTGCTGTGTAATTTGGGCAAGTCATTTCATCCTTCTGTACTTCAGTTTTTCCATCAAAAAGAAGTAAATGAGATTCGCCTTCCTCTGTGCAGCACAGCGACCTACAGATGAAAGGGTCCTACTTATTTTTCATCAAGTAATCAGTCACAGAATCGTTTAGATTGGAAGGGGCCTGTTGAGATCATCCAGTGTTTGAACACTCTCACAGTAAAGAAGTGTTTTCTTCTGTTCAGATAGAACTTCATATGGTATAATTTGTGCCGGTTGCCTCTTGTCCTGTCAGTAGACACTATTAAGAGGAGTCTGACTCCCTCTTCTTCATCCCTTCCCATCAGGTATTTATAAACATTGATCAGATCCCCCTTGAGCCTTCTTTTCTCCAGGCTAAACAGTCCCAGCTCTCTCAGTCTCTCCTCATATGAAACATAGTCCAGTGCATAAATCATCTTGGTGGCCCTGCACTGGACTCACTCCAGTAAGTCCATATCTTTCTTGAACTGGGGATCTTAGGACTGGACACAGTGCTCCAGGTGTGGCTTCATCGGTCCTGAGCAGAGGGGAAGGATCACCTCCCTCAGCCTGCTGCCAGTGCTTTGTCTAATGCAGCCCAAGATGGTGTTGGCCTTCTTTGCTGCAAAGGTGCGTTGCTGGCTCATGATCAACTTTGTGTCCACCGGGACACTCAGGTCCTTCTCTGCAGAGCTGTTTTCCGGCTGGTAAGCCCCCAGTGCGTACTGGTGCATAGGGCTTATTCCTCCCCAGATGCAGGACTTTGCATTTCCCTTTGCTGAACTTCATGAGGTTCCTCACTGCCCATTTCTCCAGTCTGTTGAGATCCTTCTGGATGGCAGCGCAACCATCTGGTGCATCAGCCACTCCTCCCAGTTTTGTATCATCTGTGAACTTGTTGAGTGTACAGTCTATCCCATTGTCCAGGTCATTAATGAGGATGCTAAATAGTATTGCCCCACTGTCAACCACGCCTGAGGTACACCACTAGTGACTTGCCTCCAAATAGTCTTTGTGCGCTCCTCTGGGCCTGGCCATTCAGCTAGTTTTCAGTTCCCCTCGCTGTCCATGTACCTAACCTGTACACTGTCAGCTTGTCTATGAGGGTATTAGGGGAGACAGTGTCAAAAGCCTTACTGATGTCAAGGTAAACAACATCCACTGCTCTCCCCTCATCCACCAAGCTAGCCACCTCATAGTAGAAGGCTATGAGGTTGGTTAAGCATGGTATCCCCTTCATAAATCTAATGTGACTTCTCCTGATCACCTTCTTGTCCTTCATGTGTTTGGACATTGTTTCCAGGAAGATTTTCGCCATCACCTTCCCAGACACCAAGAAGAGGTTGACCAGCCTGCAGTTTCCCAGATCTTCCCTCTTGTCCTTCTTGAAGACAGGGGGGCATTTGTTCTCTTCCATTCTTCAGGAACTTCTCTCATTTGCATGACCTCTCAAAGATGATCGTGAGTAGCCCAGCAACGACATCAGCCAGCTCCCTCAGCACTCATGGGTGCAACCTGTCAGGGCCATCAGTCAAAAAACTTATGAAACAAAGAGAAAACATTAGAAAGCTGTCCCTCTTGATAATCAGATGGTTTTTTACACAGATTGCGTATTTGTTATATAAGGAGCTGTTCAGTGTCCAGACTACAAGATAATTAATAGGAAAATGTGACTCGTTTTATTCCAAGTTCTGATACACCTGCTGTGCAGTGAACTTTTGCACTTGGAGTATGAAGCAAACCTGTAGTGCTTGTCAGTTCATTAAGAGTATTTAGTTTTATGAAATTAGAGACTTTTGCAAAAATCATACTCTGCACAAGTAATTATCTTCAGCATGCTTTTCCCTTTAGTTTCAGAGTTGGTATCAGTTGGTATCTATATTAATTTTTCTTTCATGTGTTAAGTGATCAAAATACCATATACCTTTCTGTCTCTCTGTACAATACTTTTGAGTAAAACAGATTAATTGGATAATAACCTCAGGAAAAAATAGTACTGCAAATTAACTTGTAATGATAGTCATCTGTCTTTCATATCGGACAGTTATTTGATTTATCCTGTATCCTTCAGGATTTCAAAAGGTTGCTTATTGCTACTGCCGCTTTTGATGATAAAGGACTGCAAGCCAACAGATCCTTTTAGGACTCCATCTTAACTGTTTTCTGCTGGAGTATCAGTCCCTAGGCTGTGTCTTTATGTGGAAGGTTAAGGGAAACTGCAGTTTGCTTCTCTGAGGAAGGAATACCTCCAGCACTTGAGCTGATTGCAAGGTGCTAACGGATGCTTCATTTGGCCATGGCTGCCTTTTGGATGGGTGTGCTATTCTGTGTGTAGATTAGGGAGGGGAAAACGAACTGACTCTCTTTTGTTTTGGTTTGTTTTTTTTTTTAACTGGCAGATGCAATGGCATTTACTAAGGTTGTATTAAATACATTGTGTTTTTCTTTCTTTCCTCATTTCTGCAGATCTTTCAATGGAAGAATGCTGTGACAAGGGTATTGAATGGGCAAATAAAAACAGAATATGTACTTCTCTACCGTTAATATCCGAGGCCAGAGAATGCAGGTATATAGTTATATATTATATATCAAACTATAGTTTATATTTTCATGTAAAACCATGGGAATGGCAGGTATGAAAGCTGATTTAGAAGATGAAGCACCCAGCTCTTAAATCCAAGTTTTTCAAATCCACATCTAGCCTTGGGGAGTACCTACTGAGTACCTACTTTTCTTCCATTACGTCCTTTAAATTTTTGCTGTTGGTCTAGTGTGGAGTCCCCCAGCTCTAATCTGTTTGACACGTACTGTCTTTTAGTCCGAAGTTTTTCCACTGTACTCTACTCACAGGGCTTGGACTCTGCCTACAGTCAATACATCTCAGCATGGCTCCCTAATGTCAGCAAAGCTTCTTCAGTTTATACTGCTTGTGTATCTAGCCCAATGATCGTCCAAATTCTTGGGCAAAAGTTTATCAAGAAGCACAACAGATCCTGTACATGAATAATCTATAGATTGCATACGTACACATGTATGTATGTAAGACAGCCTTTTAAAACTGTTTCTCCTGTGTGGTGCCACACAGATAATTGTCCTGCAGTTCTCAGTTGAATTGCTGGATGGCGGGACGTAAAGCTTAAGTCAAGGAGATTCCTAGTTACTATAGAGTGTCCAACTTCTGTCAAACGTATTTGTCTGTAGAAAATAGTAACCTTTAGTTAATAAATAGATTTTTTTAATTCTACTGATATTTAATAGGATACTAATTTCTGTTATGTAATCTAGCAAATGAAATAATGAAGTTAAATGTTAAAATTATTTGCAGAGTAATATTTTGGTTATACTGAATCTTCTATACAGTTGGGGCATTCGTATTTTTTATGTCAGTGATAGATTGTGTTATTTTTGCTGTTAAATGCACTTGTTACATTTAATTTGTGGAGCTAACAATTTGTGATTGGTAGTCTGAGGGGCAGTTTCACAGAGGACTTTGTATTTAAAACACATTACATTGCTCCCCTCTATCTTTTCAAATGGATTGCAAAGTGATTTAACCTTGGTAATTGTAGAAGTGTTGGATTGATCTTTATTATGGAAAGAATGTGTCTTGCAGGCAAGTCTGTCCATGTTTTCTGACTTTCGCATTTATATTGGCATAGAAAGCAGTCTGTTACACAGAAGAATTGACAGATAGGACTTAAATCCCAAAAATCCCAATTTAGGAAATACTTGAAGAGTCAGAAGAGTTATAGACAAAACAGAGGCAGGAAAAACAGGAAGCCAAGTTTACTGAACAATCTGGGAGCGAGAATCTTCATGATTTAATGATCGTTTGATTAATATGAGTTGCGATTCTGCTGTAAATGTAATTTATTCTTTTAAAGATTGCCATTTTAGGGAGTCTTTAAGACTTCATAGGAATTGAAAAAAGCTTACTAATACTTTATCTAGCTTTTGTGCATAACTGATATGTAATTAAGAAAATTATAGTGAGGTAATGGTAAATCAGAAATGGGTAAATGCACATATTCTGTAAGAGGCGTGAGCACGTACTCACAAGAAAAAGAAGTGTATAAATTCAGTTCAGTTGCATTTATTCATGACTGTACAATAAATAAACATAGTGCCCCCTGAAGCTTGGCTTCACTATCAAAATGAGTAAGTAAAATTGGCACCTTTGGCTACTTTCTTTAATGGCAATATTATTTTACTCCAGTTATGATTGCAAACTGGCATATCTGTGAGAGGTACAGAAAAATCACTTTATGATGCCATTTCAGACACAAAAGTAAGGGCCAAATTCTACTCCTAATTGCTGGTGTAACTGGAGCCAGAATGAACATGATTCCCTTTGCAAGCACGTGAGGGTAATGACACTGATTTTGTACATTTATTCCTACTGCGCAGAGATGCAAGCAAAACCAAAAACCAGGTCCATTGCACTTGCTGAGATCTAGGCAGGTGAGAATATGACACAGGATGCCTTATGGGTTACCGATTTTCAAGAGAACTTGCTTCCTATTTAGATTCCTACATGCCGTGGGAGCTGCTGGGGGCCAGATACCTGTCATTTATGGGGTCGCTTAAACCCCATCTGGATCTTTTGACTGTCTAGAGCAGAACGGTTTGGACAGTGTGGATCATCTGACTTTGAGCGCTCTAAAAACACATGGCCTCTTGGGTGTACAAACCCATATTACTTCGTGCCAGAGGGAGCTGTGTTTGCCCTGCATATTTGAGCTTGGGTTTGCAAGCTTAACAGTTGAATGCAAAGGAAAAATACATTGTGAGGTGAGCAGATTTGATGAAGTTACTGAAGTAAAAATGATTGTGCACGGTTACATTGCAAAGACCGTGCAACACAGAACAGATTGGATGTGAGTACTTTCCCCAACACGCATTACAAGAATTTATATGCTGGTTTTGCATCCTCTGCTTAGACTAGCAATAACATAACGGCATCTCAGATTCAGTCCTTCCCTCAAAGCAAGCTCACCGCTAGAGTTTCTTTTGCTTTTCTAATCATCCTTTCTTTTGTTTGTCTGAGGAGCAAGCTGCCTTACTGAATTAGAAGTGCACCCACTTGACCTTTTCCCAGCCGTTTAAAGCACATTCATAGTAATCCAGAAGGGTTTCCACAACCTTCCAAGCACTGACATTCTTGTATCTGCCATGCATCCTAGAAACAAGCTGGCAGTTCTGGGTTTCAACATCTTTTTAGGATTCTTTCCCCAAAGCCTCTTGTGGTTCTTGAGGCACTTGCCATCTGTGTGAGCGTCACTTGCTGAATATGGTACAGTTCAAACTGCAGATGTGCTCACTTTCTTGTCCTACACCACAGGTGGAGGCCAGCCCTCTGTCTGAAGTCCACATGAATTTGTGAGATCCATCTGGCTACTGTTACTCAGTTGCATTTAAGTTGAAACAAGGCTCCTGACTCAATGTCCAGCCATGTCTGCAATCTCTTATTGTGGTTGTTTATCCCACAAATGAGTATACCTCATTGGATCATCACACTGGAAAATGACAGTATTTTTCTCTGTGTCTTCATGACTCAGTAAATATAAGCGTAGAGTTTTAATGAATGATATCTTTGGCTGTCATAACAGCAGCTTTTTGCCCATTCATCCATCTTCTTGTGATGTGATTAAACTCACAGCAGCTGGAAACAGCTGCCATTTATTTTTGGAACTCAACCTGCCCAATAAATCTTCTTCCTTTCAAAATGAAGAGTTTGCCCTGCCCAGAGCTCTTAGCAAGTGAACTTAATTCCTGGGCCAGAAACAGCGTATCGCCATATAAGAATTGCATGCCTTCAGCATCGTGTGAAGTCTTTTCGGAGTTACATTGGGAATAACATTATTTATTATTAGTGTTGCAAAAATGCATAAAAGAAGCAGCTACAGAACACTCTGCTAGGTGCTGTGCAAAAAAAGAACAAAAAGGTGATCTGTGTTCCCAGGCAGAGACAAGTGGCAGCACTTGGATACAGATTCAGATGGGAACACAAGGATATAATAAGACAAGAGTGTTTGGAGTGATGGGCACCAGATGCTTAACTGCTGATAGATGTTTATTGATTTATGCCATTTTAAGTCTGGAAGAGCCTGAGATTTTGGACATCAAAGTTGTGACAGTTTTAAGTCTGAAAAAGCTGTTTAAAGTTATTTTTTGAGAAGTTGTCGCTATTAATTACTATCTCTTCTCTGTAGCCTGCTAAGTGTGCCTCACAGTCACTAAGATTTTTGGCTTCACAGTCAGAGGGATAGAAGAACAGTCTGCTATGTTGTCAGGGTTTTATTGCCACTCATTTAGGATAACTTGCTTATTTCACTTTGTGAATAATGTCAAACTCAGTCCTTTCTCTGCCACAACATTATGAGTATTGTTTCTCTACGTAACATACGATATCAATATAATTTTACCCCTTACCTTCAAGAAAACTTTTAAGTAAACTAGAGTTGTTTATCGATTGCAGCTGATTAATTTTGAGGTTTGTTGAATCAATTATTTTTACTTGAGTCCCTTGCTAATTTATAACACATGTTCAAATATATGTATTTTCATTGTTGAGGCACTCTTTATTATTTTCATTTGTCATATTGCGTCACTCATAATACCAGATCTTGCTCTTAATTTTCCAAAGTTCATTTCTGTTGCATGTTAAACTGCAAACTGAAAGGACTAAGCGTGGAAGACCCAGCTTGTTCTTGCAAAATAATTCTGGAGCGGAGTCATTCCCTTTTTAATTTTAGTATTTTTTTGTCAAAGGCCTTCCACTGTGCACATGAATAGCACTGACATAGTTTGAAGACAGGCTAGTAAGTAGAAGGAGAGAGGCAGAAGGTAGTGAAATTAGGCTGACAACAAAGACATTGTTTTCACAGCAAAGTTACGTTTTAATGCTTTTATGGAAAGAAATGAAATGAAAAACAGGTGATTACAAAATCTGTGCTGGTTAAGGAGTGCATCCTCTGGGAAGGAGATAAATAAACATGAAAGGATTGTGGAGGTAAATGGACATGTAGCTTTTCAGCTGGAAATTTATTCCATGAAAATCTGTAACATTGGTTAAATTTTAACAGAAAGTAAAAGTGAGAATATAAAACATGATTTCTTAATTTATAATCAAATTACCTAGTAAGGAAATAACTTTAATTTTAGATCAGCATCTGCAACAAAGAATAAGGATTTTTTAAATGTGATTTCTGTTTACTAGTGAGCCATGAATAAAACTCACTCATCTTTCAGAGAAACCAGAAAATGCATGATTTTACCTGAAATACCCTGAGTGAATGTCAGTTATGAGGCCTCATGCTCCTAGAGATTCTGTATTTAGTGTTTTAAAAATTCTAAATACCTATTTATTTCAATAATGTTCTGTTGCACTGTTTTAACTGAAAATCAGAATACGGCAGGTAAGGAAGAAGTAGCCTTTGGCTTTTTTAATTATTAGGAGTAATTTAAAAAAAAAAAAACCACGGGAAAGTACTCCTCTACTTTCTCCTTTTTTAGAGACTAATATTGTAAGCTGTCTGTAGACATGAAGTTAATAGGAATGCTACACAGGAAGAGTTGAAAGGTTTTACACAAAGAGACAAATCTAGATGTCCTATTAACCATGAGAGATGGCTCCTTTACTCTGCTGTGAAGTAGAAAGTGTGTATGTATTATATGATGGTCTAAGCCAGGGAGACACACAGAACTTAGCAAAGACAGGGAGAGCTACTCTTCATCTCAAAAGTCTTGGAGTCTCAAGAGCTTGTGGTGGTATGCTCTAGCAACCATCAGCACATGAGCTGGTGTGCAAAGGGAGAAGGGTGGTCAGCTGCGCAGGCTAAGTTGCAGCCAGAAGACCAGTTCTGTGCAGATTTTTCTGGCATTTTTCTCTGCCATCTTTCAAGGATTTCTACCTCTGTTACAGCCACACAAGTGTTTACAGTCTCAAGCAATATTTGCTACCAGTGCAACTTCATTGTAGGATTTGGGCAATGAAGTGTGATTTTATTGTTGTTCTGAGAATGAACAAATGGTATTTTAATCTAGTATTCAATTGATGTTTAATTCCTTATTACAGTTGGGGTGGGCCACATGACCTATGAATACAGCTGTGGGAAACATTTTAAGAAACTTTTTTGTTTTGGTTGAAATTGCCAATTTGTCAGAAATTTCAAAGAGAAGATTTGTATTTGAAAAAAAAAAAAAAAAGCCACACTGGAAAACAAACAGACCTACTGAAAGACTGCTGTTGTTTGTCTGTTTGTCTGTGGCTAACATATCTAGCTCCTCAACAGGACTTGGAGGGCTAAAGGAGCTGGAAAGCCTCAACTCCCACACTCTTGGGCTTGAAGTTCAGGTTTTACAGGCTTCCAAAGTCCTGACAGTCAGACCACCCCAGAGCTGGGCAGGGAATGGAAATTCTGCTTCAGAGGGAAATTCAGCAACAAAAAAGCTACATATTCTTCCAAACTGGAACTAAATCAAATATCAAAAACTTCAAATATTCTGCCAAATAAAGTTACTGTCCTGGGCTTAACTTCTTGCTATGACTTTAGAGTCTATTTTTGAATAATTTGTTCATGAACTTACCCTGGTTTTTGTTCCTATGCATTGAAATCTCATAGCTGTTTTTGTCCAAGTGAGAACTGCACAGTCAGACCATTACAAAATCCAATAAATAAGAATCGGGAATCTTCAGGAATGTAGCTTGACAGCCTCGCCTCACCAATGCGCACAGAGATGCGGAATCTGAGCCCAGTACCCACGTGTCCTCTGCTTTTAGTGGGCTGGACTGGATGGCCTGGCCTTAGAGCTGAGGCAATCCCTCATGCCGCCTGGGAGCTCAAAGCTCATCCTATGGTCATCGAGAGCAGGGAAGCTCCTCCGGAGGTGATGCATAGGAATCCACTTATCTCAGATGACAGTAGGAGAAGCCTGTAGTTCAGCGGTGCAACTAACCTATGCCTCTTCCTTATACTTCCAAAATTTCCAACAGTGTAAATAAAGGATTTTTAAGAGTAAAGGGTATTGGTTTGCTGAATATCTTTACACAATTTTATGTATTTCTAGGTAACCCTTGAAAAGATTTTACTCATCAGCTCAAATAACTAGAGTTGAGGAGAAAAAGAAAGGTGAATACTCTTAACAGCAAAGAGAATGCATTCAGTGTTGTTGGTCTCTAAGATGTGTAAGGTTTCTGGTGCCGATGGGTGCATTTATAAGGTTTTTCTGTGCATTTCTTATAGAGCTCTAACATATTAGGGCATGCCTTTTAGGTGCCCCTGTTGTACTAGAAATAGAATTTATCAGCTTGGATTGCTTTTGCGATAGTTTCCTTTCCCCCTAGAAACTCGGGTAACAGTACTCTTAGTGAAACTGGGTTATCACAAAACACATGGATATGTTTATATCCTTGTATGTGTAATCTGATTTGTTACTCTTCTTTAACTTTTTTTCTCCGTTTCCCAGTGTCTATTACAGGAGGTGGCGGTGGAAGAGCTTTAAACTGCAAGCTCCCCCTACAATGCTACCCAACAAGGCAGAGTTGCACGTAAAAACAGAGTGGAGAGAGGGGAGATACCTCCTTGAATGGGCTTTGCATGCAAGTGGCAGTAGCAACAGGACTGGAGGAGTTTAAAGCCTCCTCACGCAGATTATTTTCCACAGGAAGGAGTTTTCAGTTTATTCACTGAAACTGAGATAAAATGGAATGATTTTGTGAGCAGTGGAAGTAACAAATCTGAATTTCCTGTAGATTTATATCATCTCCTGTCCACATGCTCCTGCCCTGTAATACTCTTTTCTCCCTTGTCTTTCTTCGCCCCTTGCTTGCAATACACTCCATTTCTCACTCTGACATTCCTTGATATCTTCACTTCTCCCCATTTCTCCAGTTGTTCCACAGAGC
Source organism: Pygoscelis adeliae (assembly GCF_000699105.1). Lineage (NCBI taxonomy): Eukaryota > Metazoa > Chordata > Aves > Sphenisciformes > Spheniscidae > Pygoscelis > Pygoscelis adeliae. The sequence goes on from NW_008824770.1 coordinate 666,116, forward strand.
AACTCTATGAGCTTCCTTCAACGCTCCGTACCTGTTTCTTTGAGCGAGGGGCAGCAAGTGCCAGGGTTGACTGGCCATAGGATTGCAGACTCTCACAATGTCCAGGGCCTGTCTTCTCCCTTCCATCAATCGGAGCACTGATTTGGTTTTCACCATCCTCTGTTCAGCCACCAGCTGTCGCAAAACATTCAAGAATGCAAGTCCTGGAGACCTTGAGCCCTGCAGCAACAGTGGTTGAACTTACCCATTGGCTTAAAAAAATTGTTAGGGCAGACTACAAGGTAGACAGGCAGTTAAACTGTATTAAACATTCTAGACAACACCTAGACATTCTGCCTTTCTCTCTAGAAAAATATTCTAGAGAATAGAATAGAAAAATATTCTAGAGAATATTTTTACTTTGTAACTAAAATGCATGCCCACAGGAACCATGAGACTAGCACAAGTGCTAGTTGTCAAAACTTGCATTATCTGTTCTTTACCTATATATGACATTCTTCTCCCATTGCTTCCATCCTTTTGTCAGCATGACTCAGGTACAGTGCTGCCACAGCCAGTTGGAGAAGCAGTACTGTTCAGATGGGATTGAATTTGCCAACGTGCGTGAGGAGTGTGACTCACATATTGGTGAAAATTCCACCTGTGAAGCTGAATACTTTAAGGTGAGACATTAGAGCTACTCCTGTTCATCTTTAAGAAATGGTATTGACTGTCTGGATTGGTATTAAGGGTTGACCCTGAAGGTCACCGTACTGTTTGATGCACACCTACACCTCATGTCTCTGTTAAGGCTGTCCACTTTGTACTTCTTTGAGAGAAACAGTTCCTTGTTGAGTGAAGCAGACTGTCTCATTACATTTTAGCCAAGGTGGAGGGTTGAATGCAAAAGGGCGGAAAGTCTTGGACGGACAGTTGGCTAGGAAACCACTTTTGCATGAAGAGAAGACATCAAAACTGTAGGAAGGGATGTGTGAGAAACTCAGTCTCGTTTCAGACTTTAGCTTTCATTAGAGCTTCATGGCCTAAGGTCAAACTTAGTGGTTTTCAGTATTGGTGGTCCAAAGGGGTAGGACTGAAGTTAATCCTCTGTGTACTTATAATTCCAGCTTGTGTACATGTCCTTAGTTAACATGACTTTGGTTTACAATTGAATGGAGACATCTGTAAGCTTGTGACAGTAGCATTTGGTATTAGAATAAAAATGCCTGTTGTTGGCATCTTTAGTTAATCTGAGCCCTGCCATCCACCTTTATTACTATCTTTGTCTCTCCTTTCTTGAAAGTGGGCATATTCATACCACTCTGCAGAGTGTTTTTGGAAGAAAGTTCCACCAGTAGGATCATGACCTTGACCATGACCCAGTCATGAACAGCTCTGGTCCTATTATGGATTTCTTTCAGTGGTCATGAAAATAGATGAGAGTGATTTTACTTCTGCCCACTGCCAAAGATACTGCATGTTTTGGCTGATTCAGTTAAAAAAAAAATCTACTGTATAGAAGGTGGCAGACAACGTCTGACTTAACAAGTTGCATATTTCTCCGAAATGCCGGGTTGATCATGTTCCTGGCAGTAGGATGCTGCTGATGCCAGGGCTGTGAAGTAATCCACGTTCTCGCTGTGAGTAGAAGAAAGGTAACGTGTGCTGATGAGACTGGCATTGTTAGGTTGTCACAAACTTGTCTGCGTGCGCAGCATGATTTTGTCCCACGGTGGAGCGTGTCCCACAGAGGGAACATACCTCGCCTGTTGACCACATCCAGGGTATGCCCTGCTCCTGGCATGGAGATTCCTCTCTGCAGCCTGTATCGTTAGAAGCCTGTCCAACCCAATCTGGATGCGGCATGAAAAAATATTTAGCCCTCTGTGTCAGTACTTTGAAGGGCTATGAACAGATGAACAAGGACTGTGATGGTGAGTACTCTGCAGATTCAAATGCTTGCCACCAGAGACAGGTTTATAACAGCAGCACTGTTTTAAACACATGCCATGGGACACCTCTAAAACAGAATGCAACTGTTCAAGGAAATCCACTTTCCCATGAGTTGATTGATGTTTCCCTATGTGGGCTTGTCAGCATGAGGAAGAAGAGTTAATGATGATGTTTTTTAAAATGGCCAGACTTCTTTAAAGATGGCAGGTTTTCATGGTGACAGCTATATTATTAAACAAAATGGAGTGGGTCTTAATCTCTGGCCCTGAGAATAAATGTCTCGGCAGAGCTCATGTCATGTAACTGACGTCTTTCCCCTGCAAAACACAGTGCATGAGGGCTGTTGGGAATACTCGCTGGCCTGTGCTAACCCCAAAATATGCTTCAGCATTGTCTGAGAGGATGTTAGTTGCCGTTAGAGCTTGCTAATATTTAAACATCACAGACGATTGTGGGACAATGCCTGAGCCCATATTCTGTCCCTGTTTAATTTGCTGGTATAAACATAGTCAGTGTTATTTAATCTTTGTGAGCCACGTTCTGCGCCCCCCCCCACTCCCTAACAGGAATGTCCTACACTTAGTAACTGTACTTGAGGTAGCTGTAGGAGTATCTTCGTAGATAATCTCTTTGATCCATGATGGACATAGATGATTTATGATCTAATATCAGTGAACGATTCATCATTTCTTTTGTTGAATACATTTTTAAGCTGATGACCTTGAGACATACAATTTATCTGGCAATTGTGCCCTGCCATGGCAAACCTTGACATTCAAACCAAGCCCATCTCACATGGGCTTGAATCTCATGTTGCCTAAGTTGGTCTGTTTTAGTTTAGCTTAGGTAGCATGGGAAATCTTTTGGATCCTCTTTGTCTCCTTCAAGGAAGCAGAATGAGTGATTTAGTAATTCAATTAGTAGAATTAATCGCAGCACTTTGCAGCAAATGAGGCAGCTAATCTTTCTTTTGAATCCGAAGCTTGCGATTGGAAAGAAGATAAAAAGACCATATTTTGAAAACACTTGCCTCAGCTTTTACACTTAAAGGTGGTAGGCATAGGTAATAATGGGCATAATTTTACTCCTCCATTTTTTTGGAAGCATAGGTTTTCTTGCCTTGAAAAAAGGATGCAAAAGTAATCATTAATCTTTAAAATCTTCCTCAAAAGACAGTAATCAATTTCCAGATTTCTTGCTGATACAGAAATGGTTTTATGAAAGTTTCTACCACAACAGCCCTGCAGAAAGGAGTGAAGCTTGTAGAAATTTGACCTTCTTTAAGGTGCTTGGACATTTTCCCAAACTTTGTCATAGGTACTTTTTTTTTCCAAGGATCGAGATACGGTCTTATCTTCTGAGTTTTGTCAAGAATACTTTGGTTGTGTGTATTAGGTGAGCACAAAAGTTCTATTGCTTTGGACTGTTGAACCTATTTTTTATTTTTGTACAGATCTTCAAAAGTTCTGAAAAATTCCACTGAGTTATTTGTATTTTTTGTCAGTCTGTTTTTCATAGCTTCTACTAGTTAGTCTGGATTTCAGCAAGTGAGAGACCTCTTGTGGCCGGATAGACAAAAGCAATGTTAATACATGGTTCACCCTTCCAGATCTGGTAACTTAAATGGTGACATAAATAATAAAAAACTATTATAAAATATAACTAATTAAGAGAGCTTATTGGTGAAAGTAATTGCAGGTGCTTCCTAATCACACCAAAAAAATCTTCAAACTTCTCACATGTAACTATTTATTCCTTTATTCCTTCCATCGTTATTCCTTTCTGCGAGAAGGCAAGGTATAAGAGCAGTCAAGGGATTTAGGACTTCAAGTAGGACACAGCTTTCTATCCAAACACGAAGATCAAGGCATGGCTTTGAAGCTGCATGGGCTTTTGCTAATAACAGGGGAGAGGCAAAGGAAAAAATGTTTGAGATTATTATCGGGATCACTTAAGCAAACGCTTACAGGCAGTGAAATTCTGTAATAACAACGCAATCGTTAAGTTGTACCATCCATGAAGGCAGCAATGGTTCTAGCAAATGGGTGAATGGTCATCGCAATGTGCCGCTGGGCAGCTGGCAACCTTCGGAAATGGCTGCAAACACATCAAGAACTGAACTAATATGGAGTCTAGACTGCACTCCAGTCTAAAGGATCAGAGTCTTTCAGAATAGGCTAACAACCCTGAAAAAATTAGTGTGAAAAAGGAAATGTTGAGATTAATCTTACCAGGATAGTGATAATTATAATGACATACTGCTTTGTGTCTCAGAGTACCAGAGTGCTCCGTGAACCTGAGTTAAACTAGCCTTATCACTGCTACATTATTACTACTCCACAGTGGGAGAACTGAAAGAAAAAGTGACTTTCCAAGTTCACATGTGAGATATGTGGAGACGCATGTGGGTCTACAGAGTCCTGGGTGTGCTCTGAGCACAGGGCCATTCATCAGCTGCTCTGTCTTTTTTTCTTTAGTTGAACAGGAAATGTTAGCCTTTAGGACTGCCAGTACAGAATCATCTAGGGTCAATATTAAAAGCCAGTTACCATAAACATCAGTTAAGAAAGCATTTGATGTTTTCCATCTCTGGATCATTTTGGCTGTGGTATAGCAACATAAATTATTATCAAGATGTTAAATCAAGATGCATCATGCACAGTTAGAATAAATACAGGTTGGAACAAATGGTTCAATGCATACGATTATGCTAAATGAAGATACAGTTTCTTACAGACATTGCAAGACTTAGCAAGCTCCGTACTTGAAGATTTACATTAGCTGGAGACAGAGGTCTTTCAAGTGGTGGCTCAACCTGGAAGAAATAAAGAACACAATGTTATTCAGCAGTTCAAGGATGGCAAGATTAATGATCACTTTTTACAAAAAAAATCCAGAGAAACTCTGTAACTCCCAATTTGAGCATTGTGTGACAAGACAAAGAAATAGATTGAGTCAATTCATATGCCTAACAGTAGAAGCCTGTGAGGATGTCCAGAAGTATGTAACGTCAAAATTTGGCAAGGCGTCAGCTGTATTCAGTAACTTAAATAAGATTTGGTTATCAAAAATACGCAAGCTTAAGTCAAACAATGAATCTTCAGCTCAGTTTTCATTTCTGTCTTCTAATTCATGGTTGTGAAAATTGGAAATCTAACAAAATTATAGACAGATGTTAAAAACTTTGAAAAAGATGCCTCAGGAAAATGTTAGACATGTCAGACAGAGTAGATGTTCAGAAATGTTGCAATTCTTGGAAGAGATCGTCAAGTATTTATTTCTGAAGTCGTCCAGAAAAGCCAGAAAAGATGGAAATATCCCAGACATACTAGTGATGAAACACAGAGCATCTGCCACTGGATGGAAGCAGTTGGAGAACCAAGTAAAAAAAGTGAGTAGTGAGGAACCATCCCACCAAACAGTAGTTAATAAGGGGAAACATGTATCTTAACGTTATGGTGGGCATGAAAACAACATCCCGGCACTGGCCAGGAGGGAAGAGTTCCTGCCGTAGAGCATTCTGCAGTGGGGAAAGGATTCAGTTGTGTATTTAAAGACAAAGTACAAAATAGCATGCTCACATACTTCAAAATGCTGTAAAGTAAAAAAAGATTGAAGAAACAAGGAAAAAGGATTTTTTTATTTTACTTTCATGCTGCTCTAGGTTTTAAAAGAACCCTTCACTGCAGTACAGAGAGAGAAACACATATAATACCTTATAAGGGAAAACTTAGAATATAGGCAGGGGTATACATCTTAGAGTAGTGAAAGAAATGTAATAGTTGCCCTCTTTTCAATAGGTGTGGTGCTTAAAGCACCAAATTACAGAAAATTAGTTCGATGTTTAGTTATTTTATATTCCATCTGCTCTGTTTTTAAATGCAGGCTATTTTCTTCAAGCCAAAAAGAGTCTGGAAGAATAATAAAATTAACAATAAAAGTTTAAATCAGCTTTTATGTGACAGTAGCAATTGTCAGACACCAGTTCCAGAGAACCAAACATCTTTGCTGCTTTCTAACAGCGAGGAAGAAAACTGAATAAATCAGCAGTGTCCCCTCAATTTAAAATAAAAGGAAACCTTTTATTAACTTGTCCTGTGTTCATTTCTGTGGTGTATTCCGGGGCCGTAGGTCAGCAGGTCTGGAAGAAACTTTCATTGCTGGAAGCCACGTCAGGACTGTGATGCTTTTAAATAATGTTTGACTATGTAGTCTGTTTTTCAGAGCAGAATAGCTTCTCTTTATGACCTGTTAACACTAACCTTGAATGAATCATCTTTGTCTGTTAGTTCAGAGAGGGGTATTTTTTGCTGGGAAGTTGAGTAGGCAGTTTAATTATAAACTGAGTCATGCACTTCAATGATTATGTCCCAGTTTAATTGAACTGGACGGAAAAGGGAAGCAGAGGTGTTAAGAGTTCCCACTGTTCGCTGGTGTTTGAAACTGGGCTGTGCAGGCAGGGAGCAATGAAATTCCGTATACATATGCGGACCATTCTGGTCCTCCACGTCACCCTGCACACACATTCACACATACACAATATTTGTGAGAACTGGATCCAGGTTCTGCGCTTGGCTCTATGTAGGCCAGATGCAGAGCTCATGGAACTCAACTACAGATTAAAATGTCTGAGCCTAAGTATACCAGGAGTTCTTAAAGAGTTTGCAGAAAATTTTTCATCAGTTTGCCAAGGTGAGATAACACTATTTACACTACTGACAAAATTTGCGTTGATTTGTTCAGGGCTAGGATTTGACTTTTTTTTTTTTTTTAAACAGGTATGTTGTTACTGTTGTTTGCTGGGAAAGGCCGCCCAAGTTCAAGGACAGAGTTGTGAACCCAACCCGAAGATAGGATACCAGTGCGGAACTGTCTTCAGAGCTTGCTGTGTGAAGGATCAAGAAGGCATTGATGTGTCCGTCAGCGATGATGCTCCTAAAAAGGAGCAAGGTATTTTATGTTGTAAATTATAAAAGAGCAAGACACAAAATTATATGGGGTACAAGGAGTGCTTGCACTTTAAATGATTTCTGTTGGAATTCCTCTAACTTGAGATCTCCTCTGAGTAATTTAATGATGCATGTTTTGGAGCTAATTTTTTTGGCTAGCGATAGCTGAAACATTGTATACCACAGGAGACTGAAAGAGCTGGGAAGTGGTCACTCAGTTCCTGGTGTCAGAACTTAGATTATTTCCGCCACTAATGATCTTATCTTGGAAACTGAGTATAAACTATTAATTTTTAATAGCATTTTGCCCACTGATAAGCTCTTAATTAAAAAGAAAATCAACAACAGATGGCCTTTGCCAGCTTGGCAGAATTCAAATGTTGCCTTTTGTGTGAGAGGCAAATGCCCACAAACTGGGGGCATTTGAAATGCCTGGACTGCCTGGGAGAACTGAACATTTCCGGGACACATGGTTTCTGCATTTC
>NW_008824770.1:673539-681291 GCF_000699105.1 Pygoscelis adeliae
TCTAGATGGCAGCAGCTCCTGACACCCTTCTCCATACCTAGTCCACAGAGCTGAAGAGAATGAGTGTGGACACACTGACCCTTACAGACCTGCATTTGGGGTTTGTTTTGCCTTTTTCACTAGCAGACAGACTTGAAACTGCGGAAAAGTCATGCTGTGTAGTGTTGCCTCCTTCATGGGCAGTTGAGCACTGAAAACATGCAGTCTGGCTTGCAGATCACCAGTGACAGATTTTGGGAGACATCATCCTAGTCAACCACTTAAATTCAAACCCAAACCCACCACAAAAGCTTGCATTGGTCTGCTTGAGCCAGTGTGTTATCAGACTTGTTTCAGATCTTTCAAACCTGGCTTATGTCAGTGTACACCCTTATCAAGTAACATTTAGAAATGCCCTGCCAGTTTCTTTGTGTACTGCTGTCTCAGCGGGGGAATTCCCCTTGTCCATTAGCAGTGGGTGAAGTGACTGGACTGGTAGATACCTTGTACTTAGACCACTTTGCTAACAACAAAAATTTGCAGACTCAGTGTACCTGCATGACATGAGAAGTATATCAACACCTGAAAATCCAGAATTGTGAGCACAGCGTACTCGCAATAACTCAACGTTAAGTATTTCCCCACTTACCCTTGTGGGCAAGTGGCGTGCATAATAACCATTATGCATATGGTTAGTATGGTTATTATGGCACACATAATAACCATTATGCATTACAAAGATGGGTCTATGTCAACAAGCAGGGCAGGACAGTGTTCTCATCATTAAGAAACAAGCAGGAGGTTGAACATACGTCAGATATCCCTGTCGACAATAAAAATTGTCTGTAGAAAGGCAGAGCAAGCAACATGAATAGACAGCTTTGTTAGTCATGAAGGGGAGATCAGTCTCCATTTTGTAAGGCAGCTTCTTGGACTATTGCCTTGTGTTTGTGTTATGCAGTAGTAAGGCGTGCAAGGCATTCTGCTGCAGAGGGTAAGGCAAGCTGATTCCCTGTATGACGCTTTCTTAGTCACTCTTAGTAAAGAGTAATCTCTGGTACAGTGTCCCAGAGACCTCTACAAAATCAGACCAGGCTTGGACAAACTGATTTCATTAGCTTCTGTGTGACCAAAATGTACCCCTGTGGCTTGAGGACCCAATGTACCAACCCAGACTTGTGCTACTGCACAAAAACTTGGTTTCACATCCATGATGTACTATTTGCTTGTAAGTGACCACTGGTTGAATAGGCTTATGGACAATGTCGTGGTTTAACCCCAGCCGGCAACTAAGCCCCACACAGCCACTCGCTCACTCCCCCCCGGTGGGATGGGGGAGAGAATCAGAAGGCTAACAGTGAGAAAACTCGTGGGTTGAGATAAAGACAGTTTAATAGGGAAAGCAAAAGCCGTGCACGCAAGCAAAGCAAGCAATTCATTCACTGCTTCCCATCGGCAGGCAGGTGTTCTGCCATCTCCAGGAAAGCAGGGCTCCATCATGCATAACGGTAACTTGGGAAGACAAATGCTGTCACGCCAAACGTCCCCCCCTTCCTTCTTCTTCCCCCAGCTTTATATACTGAGCATGACATCATATGGTATGGAATATGCCTTTGGTCAGTTGGGGTCAGCTGTCCCAGCTGTGTCCCCTCCCAACTTCTTGTGCACCCCCAGCCTGCTCACTGGTGGGGTGGGGTGAGAAGCAGAAAAGGCCTTGACTCTGTGTCAGCACTGCTCAGCAGTAACGAAAACATCCCTGTGTTATCAACACTGTTTCCAACACAAATCCAAAACATAGCCCCATACTAGCTACTAGGAAGAAAATTAACTCTATCCCAGCCAAAACCAGCACAACAATCACTGAAATGAGACTAAGCTTCCTATTCAATAACCAGAGTATTTTGAGGTTGTGTTTTTACACATCTCACTACCAACCTACCATTTCCCTTGCGTTCAAAGTGGCAGGATTGGAGGAAGCCCATTAGCTAGTCCTTTGGGCAAGCAATGGGTTCAGGCAGTGGATGTATTCAGCCCTTTTATGTCCTCCATGTGGAGAGAAAGAACTCTCAGGACACTTGCACATAGCAGAAGTACCACTGATCAAAACTCTCTGAGTTAAGGTATATGAAGTACATTTGAAAGAATGCCGTAAGTAGGTGCCCAAAAGTTGGGTGTGGAGTTCTTTTTGGAATGAAGTCTAAATAAATAACTGAGGTTAATCTGATTTTCATTAAAACTGTGAGTACCCCAAGCTACTATAAAGTCAGTGGAAGCCAAGCATGCCTCAACAACATGTCTTATGAAAATGAGGTTAAGCTCTGGTTAAAAGCCTAATGTTAAGAACCTGCATTTGAAAATCTCAGCCCATATGTAATCTATGATCACAGCGTGACTTTCATATTGAATCAGTCAGATGGAAAATGCCCCATGGCCACGTGCATTTGAATGTCAAATTTAAGTATGAAATAGCTGTAAAATATGTAAATAATGCTCTTTAATTTTGTCTTGGTTTATCCAAAACCCTGGTCTGAGTCCCGTCCCAAGCAGGCAGCTTTTTACTGTGAGAAGAAAAGTGCTTTCTCCTCTAATGCCTATCTCTGCTCTTTTTAGTTGAAATTTCAAAGGAGGAACTAGACCAAGAAGATCCTTATCTGCATGATGGCTGCAGAGGTAAGTCAGGTGACTACTCCTGTTAGCCAGCTCTTTTGTGATTGCCCCCAATAAAAGTGAAGCAAACTTAGATATCGAGATTAGCCAAAACCTTTTGCCTAGGCTAGTTATGGGTAAAAATAACAGAATGAAGACCCTTTCTAAGAAATAGTAGGCCATTATGTAGTGCCTCAGTAGTTCTAAAATACAAGGGAGGCATTGTCTCCCGAGGTGGAGTTTGTCTTAACCAACTGAAGCTTCGACTATACATTTAACTTTTATTTAACTTCTACCGGGTAATACCTTAGAGGTGTTACCTATAGAACCCGAGGAGTACTCTGGATTCTTCAGAATGTGGGGATCCTATATTAAATATTTGCATTCTTTTATTCTCCTCTTGGGATGATCAGGGTGATTGAATATGAAATGAAACTTGTTTCCTTTTGAGATGCATCACCTGAAAGAAAGGAAGAAAAGCGACTGTTGTCCTCATTAGTCATGCTGTTCTGCCTCCTGGGAAGAATGTGTTATTGGGAATATTGTTCTGCTAAGTATTCTGATTTATTGCTTGTCACATGTGATTTACATGTCTATAAACTTAAAACAGCAGTGATTTATTCTTTTGTACAAGCATTTCAGAACTAAGTAATTTATTTAGGATAAAATCAATTGAATAGACATATTCCAGTTGAGAAATGATTTACTGTGCTGCATGTTGTATAGCTATTACACTCTAGAGAGGATGGAAATGTCTACTAGGTCATTAGCTAGTCAAAACCAACACTAGCTCCCTTCCTTGTCTCCAGCTGCTAATTACAAGAGATGACATAGAAAAACGTGTTACATATTTTCCTGGCATTATTTCTTTATGTAATCAGTTGTTGCATTTGTCAGGTAATCAGCTGCCTGCGAGAGATGGATTGGTATGACTAATTACAAATTAGAGTTTGTGTCTACAGTATATTTTCTGATAAACTTGGCATGCGGAAATTACTTGTGATTTTCCAACCTTCGCCAGGGGAAACTTAAATTTCCTAGGCAGTGGAACTTCCAGCAGTTTGTTTTGGAGCACCTTCATGGTATATGAGGAAATTAATATTTCCTCATATTGGAAATTCTGTTCTTCCAACACCTCCACAATAGGTTTTACTGTGGCTGACAGGAGCTCACAGTATTAGCAGAGGTTCAGAAAGCGGTAGCTGTCCATCTCAGCCACAAGACTATGGTTCCTTCTAATGTCATTGCCTTTGTGTACAGACCTAATTTTCTGTGGTGTATTAATGGCCCTGTCCTCATTAGAAATTGTTGCACTTTAAAAAATGATTTTGATTCACTCAAAAGTTTAAAGTATTATAGTTGCATTTGCCCACATTGATTGTGCTTATCTCAAACCTTCTGTTCCATGCCTATCCAGCCATTCTTAAAAACAGAAGAAGACAGGTTCTATTTGTACTGTCAATACTCTTACAACAAATAGTTGAAAGTATATAACCTTTTCTCTATTGTGAGAATATAAAATGTTTTTAATGTTTATTTTTTAACAAGATCAGAAAAAGTAAGGTGAGCCAAATTTTGTGTAAATTTCCTATAGTATCCTCTCTTTCTGTCTGCCAGAATAACCCCAGCTCCCTTTCACATCCTTTGTGACTCCTGCACATGCCTCACTAGGTCTTTAGTACCCCAGTAGTAAGTCTTGATTCCTTTAGATTCTCTGAAGCTGTTGTCACCCACAATACCCCAATACCCTCTTCTCCCTTTCATGTTTCCTGCCTGCTGAGTAGGAAAAGAGCACATGCTATAGCTAATTCAGGAGTATGGTCCTAATAACGATGGGCTAAAAATAAAGCCTAATGCAGCTAATAGTGAAAATGTTTCATTAACTTATGGTGATGCGTCTTGTCTTCCTTATTGTACAGTAATCGCCATACAAAGTTTTAACTTCCCAGCCAAAACCTGAGGAGGTTTCTGAGCTCATCAGCATTTTCCATTCAACTTCTAACAATGATGGGCTACGAGCAACTCCTTGATTTACTTCCTTCTTGTATTCATTTTGAGAGCTAAAAGAATCCAGTGATTACAATTACTTCTTTCAGTGTTTAGCCCTTTTCTTCTTTTGTGTATGTGTATGTTGAGTTATCTGCTTTTCTAAATAAATCGGCAAGCATCCTGGAAATCAATGGTTTGTTTCAGTTCTGGTGAAGAGCCTCTTAATTATGTAAGGCTTCTTAAAATATCCGAATAGGTGGCGGTCCCTGCTCTCAGCAGTGTAGAGACACAGGATCCAGTTATGTCTGCTCCTGCTTTGTTGGATATCAGCTTCAACCAGATGGTGTCAACTGTGAAGGTAAAAGAAATAAAACCATTGCCTCACTTATCAACATCCTTGTTTTAAAAGAGCAAGAATAGGTAGAAAAAGATCCAGACAGAAGAGATCAGAATATGCTTATGCCAACTGGGGAAAGAGGTGAGATCATAAAAAGTTGATTTAAACAGTGTTAGAATGAGAATTGTGGGAAGATGGGGTTAAGAAAGAATCAGTAGAACAGGTGAAGGATTTAGAGTGGAGAAGAGGCAGAAGATCTTGAATTTATTGTCGTGAGTAAAACCAAAATAAAATACCTGTTCTCTTTTATAGTAGTAGATAGCAATTGATAAGGCAGATGAAATAAAGTAGGATTCTTCAGCTTGTTAAGGACACAACTGACAGAAAGGAAGAAAGTCTTGGATATCATGAGTGGCATGGGAATAGTCAAGGGGGAAGAATTGTTAAGTTTCTCCCAGAAGAACAACTAAAAGGACATCAAATGAAGTGGGCTGGGATAGAGCTTATTGCACTTGACTTCAGATATGTGCAATGTAGACATCTGCTTCTGCGCTAGTTAGCCTAGGCTCCTTCTGTTGCTAACTGAGAGAAACAAGCACTTCCAGGGCACAGTTTGTCTTGCCTATTTTGCGTAGCTGTTGTAGGATGAAAGCGTTACTCATCAGGAGTGCCTTTTTCTCTCATTGACTGAAAAGGGAGTCTAGGTAAGTAGCTCAGATGCAAACTTCAGGATATAAAATAGGTATTGATGATTGGTCAGATTAACACTAACCTAGCATGAAATATAAAAAGGAAGAACTTTTACATTTGATACACATGGATGCCAAATATTCTTATGCATTTGAAGAGAAAATGAAAAAATTCACAAAAGAAATGCCTATCAATAGCTATAAAATAGAAAGTTGCAACTTGTGGCTCAGGCAGTCCCTAAGCCATATGTGGGTGGGAGGCAGAGCAAGGGAAGGATTTCTGAAAGTTTCCTTCATTCGTATAGTCACTATAATCGTCTGCTACTGGACTCAGTCAGATGATGTTGGCCCTTTGCTCTCACTCAGTACAACTTCCTCCTCTTTCTTAAGTACAGTGAATCAGCAATCATAAGTCCCGTTACCAACAGGGTCAAAATGTCTTTACTGGCTCACGCCCTGAGAACAGAGATGAGTAGCCACATTGGGGGGGGGTGAGTGTGAGGCCAAATCCACGCCATTCTTTGTATCCTGATGCTCAGAGTAATGACTGGTTGGAGGTGTTCCCAACAGCTTGCCTTTGATCTCATCTCTTCCCAGTGATTTCATGTTTCTTATTTACTCTTTTTTTTTTTTAAATAATTTTTCATATTCTAGATATTAATGAGTGTATCACTGGGACACACAGCTGTGGGATTGGACAAACTTGTGTCAATACATTAGGATCCTTTCGCTGTCAGCGGGACACGAGCTGTGGAACTGGTTATGAACTAACGGATGACAGTCGTTGCAAAGGTACGTCCTGTGCAGAGAAACTGAAATATTCCAGACTTACTTAAGTAAAAAAATAAGTACGTCATCATGTCATACTCTTTTACTTTTGGTAAATACATGTGTAAGCTGTAGTTACACAGGGAGACACAGACAGTGCTGGTTCTTCTGGGACAGTAGTTTTCCACCTGTCACCTTGCAGATACCAAATTGGGCTGTCTGTGGACTACTACAAAGACTTCCAGGAGAGATAACTACATTTATTTTACACTGGCAATTTGTGTTGCACGATAGGAGCTGATCTGGGGGCTGAAACAGTTGATTTTGAAGGCCCAGCACTTACACTCTACACATTTTTCTGGTGTTTACTTCTGGCTAGCTCTAGTCTGGTCCTGTGAATTGGTTGCTCATTAGTGAGTGGAGTGCCTAAGTCCTGCTCCTGGAGCATATCTAATGGTTTAGTTTCACCTGAAAGAATCAACTTTGCAGACTTCGGAGTGTGAAACGAAGTGTGGCAAGTGGAGTGACCAGGTGATTCAATTTGAAAACACTAATGTAGATGCATCTTTTAAAAAAAGTAAGCCTTTATCCTCAGGTTTAAATTTGTTACAAAGGGATTCATTTCTTAATAATAACATTCTTAAGAATTTAAACATGAAAAAGGGTTAAAAGCACTGTTCTTGACTAGGTGTGTTTGAACACAAGGGTAATAGTTTTATTTACTAAAGTAATGACTGATTTCAAGTTGCATCTAGCTCAAAGTATGCTGTTATGTGCATCCATAACTTCACCTGACGTGCTACCTTCACAGAGATATAAATTAGCAGCAAGCTCTATTTGATGTGGAATTGGTTTCTACTGTGAGAAAGTCTGTTCCCCTAGAGCTTAGAGTTGTTTATAAACAGACTAATTTCATTCCACTGAGTAAATTAACTCAACCAAAATTCTGGGTAAGTTTTTATTGTAGGAACTGATCAGTGATGAATAACAGATTGAATAAAAAAGCTGACGAACAAACTCCAATGCAAAACCTGCAGAACATACAATGTTTTTCAAAGTATCATGGTCTAACTTTGATCCCTTTGAAGTAAAATTTTTGCAGATTTGAAGGACATCAGATTTAGGCCAACAAGTAGCTTACCAGCAAGTATTAACAATCTTTCTCTGGTGGAAAAAAAGGAGTACAGACAGTAAATTATGCGTGCCATTAATGTTAGAAATTTCTTATCTGGATAAGATATGTTAATAATGTTAATTATTAATGTTATGTTAATAGCAATGAAAATAGGAAATGAATAATCTTCATGTATGATTTTTAAATGCCAAGTAAAATGACGGAGTTGT
>NW_008824770.1:681304-715442 GCF_000699105.1 Pygoscelis adeliae
CAATTCAGTATTAACCCATCCTAAATTAAAAACAGGCTCCACAATCATTATTTAAGTCTCACAAAGCTCTAGGGATAAGCAGTTGCAAAGCTGAGGCATCCTATTGCTAGAAAGTTTCTGTATTTTAATAGCTTTAGGAGATTTCATCCCATTGCAAGGTGGCAAACATTAAATTTTAGCTGCTTTTATGTGGACAGGGTTACATTCATGAATGAAGCCTCATTAGCCCTTGTCTGCTTTATGTGAATCATAATTTATTCACAAATATTTATTGTCTGTTCTGAACTGGAATGGAATATTAAAGTGAGCAGAAATCATATTTATGTGCATTTTAAAGCACAATAATGCAAGGATAGTGCAAGCTTTAATATGGATGAGAATCAACGCCAATTAATTCCCTTATGAAAGAAATGAACAATATCTGTATTGGATCTAAGGTTAAAATAAAATTGCACTTGGATATAATTAAATCTTACTGACTTCAAAGCTGAGCCCATGTATAAGCATACTGCTGAATCAACACTGAATGCTGCTGAACACGATGCTTGAGGTGCTCTGTAATAATTTTGAATCATTTAGTTGTGAGAACTAAATTTGTAAAGCATAATAAACACACACACCCCCTACATATAATGTTAATAACAAAATAATAACAAAACCCTTATTCTACCTGTTTTTGCTGAGATTCTGTTTGAGGTAGTAGGTCAGATTGATCCTGGTTCACTGCATTGAATTGCATGAAGATATGCTGAGGATTAATCTGTCTGATGTTTTTGACTATGTGTTATGTTTTAAATGTGATGAAAAAGCTTCTGTCAAACTCATGCTAACAATTTTTTTTTGTGATGTACCAGATATTGACGAATGTGAGACTGGTACTCATAACTGCCCCCCCGATTTTATCTGTCAGAATACTCCCGGATCTTTCCGTTGCCGACCCAAGCTACAGTGCATGAATGGGTTTATACAAGATGCGCTAGGCAACTGTATTGGTAAGACATATTCTTATTTCAGTGGATACTTAAGTGTTGCCTCTGAGATAAGTTGTAGTTTCACTGGGTGAGTTCTGAGCTTTTCAAGTCGTTCTTCAGGCACGTATGCATTGCACTGCTATGTGTTTTTTCTGCTCCTTTAAAGGCAGGCTTGGTCCCACAGGTAAGATTTACAGACAAAAACCATTTAAATAAAAGATTTACATACTAGATCTCTGTTTTTACTGAGATTTGGTTACCTAAGGCAGTTAGCTGCATTTGAACATTTTCATTAAGTCTTTGGGGATTTTATCGGAAACAAAATTTGTAAAAAATTTCTGATATATCTCTCTCTATCCAAAAGGTTTTAGCTAAAGCTTGGTATAAAAAGCTGTAATTTATGACATCCTTTGTAACACACTTTGTTGATATTAGTATGCGTAGTTCTACAGGTACGTAGGTATTTCCAGACCTGTCCCCGTTTAAGTTATAGCTTATCAAGAATCTTACTATGTATGAGAATGATGGGCCAGTTATAATACACTGTGGAGAGGAGTTTTATTTTTAAGACTGATTACAATCTGTCGGGCTAATGCCTTGTTTCCAAGACTCCTACAAAACAGAATTATAACCTTTATATAAATATGTTAGAATTACTGGTTTCCAGCAGACTTAAATGGAATTGTCTAATGTGACCTACAAATCTATCAGTTATTCCCTTGAGTAGTAGTTTCAAGTCTCAACTTAACTTTGAATTCCCCCAGCGGCGTAGCATGTCTTGGACTTGTGGAACTGGCTGAGCGGCAGCAGCTGCCAAGTCTAGCTCATTGTCAGCTCCTCGTTCTCCTGACCATATCATACCCTGTAGTGCCGAAATCTGACACTGGAAACACTGAGGCTGAAAACAAAATTGCAGCCTTTAAAATGAAGGGGGGCCAGGGCTTGTGCACAACCCTTTGAAGATGTGTATCTGCCATAGCTAGCACCAGGTCCACAGTTGTTAGAAGTTAGCGTGCCTTCACTGACATTAGCAAAGCCACATCAATTTGCAGCAGCAATAGTTACGTCCCCTAAAATGCATTTGCTCAAAATATTTACCAAATAAATATATATCAAAATAAAACAGTTTCACAGGCTGATTTTACAAACTGTGAATCAAGTGCTGCCCTATGTGGTGTTGAGGGGGAAAAAGTATGAAAACTTTCCTGTATTTCCAGTGTCATTGGAAGTTGAAAATTTTACACTCTAGTGAGCTGGGATAGGCCTGGCTGAAAGGACATACCCTTCCCCATCTTCAGGCAGCCAACATTTTGCAAGATAGATGATGTGCTTAATACCATACCAACTGGAAGGCAGTGGCTCGTTAACAGTACCACTGCGTAAAATGATGATAATATCCCAGTGAAACAGTTGGGAAAGTTTTAGGCAGAGAAGTACTCACATGAAGCTGGACTTTGCTGAAGGTTATGGGATGCAAGCCCATACACTCACAAACAGTGTTGCTCCTACAAACTGTCAGGTCTTAGTTACATTAACTTTTCTAGGTAGCAAAGGCTGCCTCAGTACGTCCTGTAGTCACTGACTCCCGACTCTAAAACTCCTTTCCCCGAAACTAATAGCAGATGCTAACCTTGCGTAACAGTGAGTTCCTTACCTTCTTGGCTAGATACACCACACCAGATCATACTCTAATACAGCTTAGTCTCATCTCATTAGATTTTCTGAGATTTTACTTTATAGTGGGTTCTTATCAGGCAAAGGATATCTTTGTCACAAAGTGATAGGATGTCCAGTTTGTAAAAAAACAGACGTTTGATGGATGGTAGAGGGCTGCATAGTCTTGTGAATACATAAATAAGCTATTCTCATTCTCATGTGTTTATATGGACAACTTACCATAAGACAAGGTAAGGTATTCATGGTGAATACCTTGAGCAGTAGTTTATCTCTCTGTAAAAATGGAGTCAGCTACTACCTATATGAGCACATACTACCAAATAGCTCATTCACTGTGGAACATAACCCACAGACTGCAGCATAACTGGTTGAGCTGGTGAACTGAATTGTCGATCATCTCTTCATGTGTTTAGGGGAGACTTTCAAAGGCTTTTAAACAAATACAAGTTCTATACCCAATTTCCACTGCTTCTCAGTGGGATCTGGGCCTCTCATACCTCTCCCGATCATCACTCTGAAAGCATTTTATCAGTGAAGCTAAATGGCAGGAATAGTTGTGTTCTCCCATGGGCAGCGCTTTTCAAATTCTGAAGGATTACATCAGGATGTAATCCTCTGAAGGATTACATCAGGAAAGCATCTTGCCTTAAACATCTTTAGGCAGCAGATAGTTACACTGACTCGTTGTGCTCTTGTAGATATCAACGAATGCCTGAGCACCAACACACCATGCCCAGCTGGGCAGATATGTATTAACACTGATGGCTCGTATACCTGCCAGCGAATCTCACCCAGCTGTGGCCGAGGTTATCATCTCAATGAAGACGGAACAAGATGCGTAGGTAAGTAACAGTTCTGAAGACAAAACAGTTTGAAGAAAATAAGTCACATCTATGATTTATGTTTACCAGCTTCTTGCACTTTGCCCAAGTTTTTCTCGTTCCCACAGTCAATTCTTGATCCTGTTCTTTCCCTCATGGCATTCCCAACAAGTGAAGAATGACAAGGATCCACTCTCTGTCCTTCATATAACTCATGAAACCCTATATTCTGAGAAGAGGAGAAGTGATAATCACACCCCAAAAATGGCATTGTCTGTGACTGTGTTAGTGTATTGGAACAATGCTGTGTGGTCTCAAATCTCCCCGATACATAGGTATAACATAATGCCCATTTAATGTCCCACAGAAGCCATTCAAGTAATGTTGAAAGGCATATATGCCTTTGGCTGGCTTTTAAGGTGGCTTTTGCAGGGAGAGGTGTTTTTGCATGTTTTCAATTTCTGTAAATGGCTTATCAAAGCACTACTGACTGTGGGTCTCTGGCGTCTTACACTAGCTGAAGAGCTGATCCATGAATATTGAGTGTGCATAATAAAACAATTTTGCACCTGATTTCCTCTAAAGATTGTCTGATTTCCGATTTCTTTTCCTTCCCAAGTCCATCAACATTAACAGGACACCTGAGAGAGAACCTGTTTCAGTAAGAATAGTTTGGTTTTGTGACTCTGATCTTCTTGTGGAAGCTGGGAGCTAGATCAAAATCTTGCTTTCTGTTTCAAAACACTTTATAACTACTAGGGAACACAGAAATATGTTAACATGTTGCTCTTCTCTCAACTTGCCTGCTCAGAAGTGTACTTTCAATCACTTCTCTCCTTTTTTTAGATGTGGATGAGTGCTCCTCCTCTAATCAGCCTTGTGGAGAAGGACATGTTTGTATAAATGCCCCAGGCAATTACCGTTGTGAGTGCAAATCTGGCTATTCTTTTGATGTCATCAGTAGAACTTGTATTGGTAAGTTGCATCTATCGACTTAAATACATGCAGCCATGGCATTTTAAAAAATGATCCCGTGTAAAGAATGTTATTGCTCTCTGCATAACCTCTTTCATCTGAATGTAAAATTGACCACTGTATTATTTGTATAAATCTAATACCATATTAAGAGATGCTGATACTTCAAAGGAAGCTGTATTAGTATCGTCAACATGTTCTCTGTTATCCTGTTAAAAGGTAAGATTATGAGAGTGCGTGTAATTGTTTTCTGTGATACTTTTATATGCACCTACAGCAAAACATTCCTTTGGAAGATCAAAGCAACTTTCTTCTTTATAGATCTAATTTAATTGTGCACTGGGGTGCTTCTAAATGAGCATTTTGAGCAAGTCCTTCCCTCTCTAGTATGAAATTTAGATCTGGAAAATAAAAATCAAACTTTTATGACCACATTCTTGTCCAGGCTACTACTGCAGTGAAGCCAGCCAATGCATAGACCTCTGTACGTATTTATCATTGCAGATATCAATGAATGCAGACGCTATCCAGGCCGCCTTTGTGCTCACAAGTGTGAGAATACTCCTGGTTCCTATTACTGCACTTGTACCATGGGATTCAAACTTTCAACTGATGGCAGGTCATGTGAAGGTACGGCTGTCATGCTTTGGTGTATAGTGTGAAATACAGCTCATTGCTGTTTAGCTATTTCCTTTTGATTTTAGCTTGTAAGACTGCACTGAAATGGCATCAGAAATCAATGCAGTTACGATTAATCAAGGCCACCGTAGCCCACAGTTCCAATATATTGCCCTTTGGCTGGATCACGCAGAGGTGTATGAGCCTGTATTAACTGTATTTTAAAGGGTGATTCAGCTAGATCAGATTCAAGACCTTCAAACCCAGCCCTGCTGATATCCAGATATAAAAATGCAAGTGTGGTCCTAAAGACTCCCTCCAAGTCACACACTTTGAAGGACAGTGGGAAATAATAGCACGGTGCAGATTAACCTATACTGCTAGACCCTGTTGAGAGTAATACACCCAAAGCCCCTTATTTCCAGCTTGCTCAGTGATGTGCATGCCATCCTTTTTTAATTTAAAAAATTGTTTTCCAAAGTTTTGCCTTAGTCCTGTAATAGGAGTGATGAATATAGCAAGAAATTTGGGGTTCAGGTATATAATTTTGCATTTCAGATTTAAATGAGTGTGAGAGCAGCCCCTGTAGTCAAGAGTGTGCCAATGTGTATGGCTCCTATCAGTGTTACTGCCGCCGTGGCTTTCAACTTAGTGACATAGACGGGATTTCATGTGAAGGTAAGCATTATTGTTTTGCAGGTAGAGGATGAGTGAGCATTTCTTATTCTCACTGTAACATACATGAACAGTTCCACGTTCCTGTAATTGTTTCATTTTAAGATTTGATTCTCTTTGGTATTTTCCTGTGAAACTGTGAAACTTTATTTAATGAAGGTCTTCCACCCATGTCCTAGTCTAGAAATACCTCTGCTTGTGTGGTGTCAGTTTTTCTGTTTACACTGAATTGTAGCTTGGCATATTTCTGTAACTTACCAGATTTTTTTTTTTTTTCTGAGGAACTAACAGAATTTCTAGTCTTCAGCAAGTGAAGCTACAAACACATTTATATGTTACATATGTGATACGTAATAATACTCAGTAGTATTTTATATATCCTCTTTTTGTGGCTGGTTCTGAACTAATGTGTGAGTAGGTTTTCCTCAAATACAAGGAGGATGTGGGTGTGACCTCGTGAACAAGATCCTGAATTTGGACTTAGGTCTCCAGGACTTACTAGACAGTAAGACCTTGGGCAGAACACCTCACCTCAATTTCCTTTTTGTAAGAACAGGGATAAAACTATTCCTCTTTCCTCCCTTTTCTAAAGTACTATGATACAAGTCGCTGTGAAGTGCTTGCTCTTATCCATTTACTTTGTCTCTTGGGCCCTTATATTGCTTTTAATTTTCTTCACACCTCCATTTATTCCCGACAGCCTTTTTTGACTAGAGCCACTCCTATCTGATGATCTTTTTCCATGCCCAGCACTTAGAATCTTGAAATTGTGTTTGAAGCTCGCAGCAGGAACACCGTACATGTGCACTTGGTTGGTCGTCATGAACACATAGTGAATTAGTGGTGTTTTCTTCTTGCAGATATTGATGAATGTGCTTTACCTACTGGAGGGCATATCTGTTCCTTTCGATGTATTAATATTCCTGGAAGCTTTCAATGTACTTGTCCCTCCACTGGTTACAGGTTGGCACCCAATGCACGCAACTGCCAAGGTGAGTTCAATAGCTGCAGGGATACCTGACTGGATTGTGGACTTCTGAAAAGCTCTAGCAAGTTTTTATGTTTAAAAATAATGCCTTTCCTACAATAATACAGACAAAGCAGTAAACATCAGCTTGAAATCTGAAGAAACCAGTATTTTTTAATAAACATACAGGAAATTTCTTCTATAAACTATAGAATGCAGTGGAGAATGCTTTCTATAACATTATTAAAGAATTCTAATAAATTCTGAAGGTGAAGATTCCCACTGTGAGATGGTATGAGTTAGTTTAGCCATTAAAAGGAAATACCAAGCTATAAACATTTCAGCAAATATTTAGGTCTTGTCCACTTAGTGGCACTGCTGCTCTTCCTTTTCTTGTTCTTGCTTGTTGTTTGGGTTTAGTTTTCTTCTTTTTCTGTTCTCCTGCCCTCCCCTTCCAATCCTGTAATAACATTTAATTGCATCCGATGTTCTGTAGTAACTAATATGATGCTTTCATCATCTGGCACCTGCAAGTAGAGGAAAGGCATGTGTTTAATCCACTCACCTTTTTCCATTTGGCAGATATTGATGAGTGTGTTGCAGAAAGCCACAACTGCTCTTTCAATGAGACCTGCTTTAACATCCAAGGGGGCTTTCGCTGTCTGTCTTTGGAATGTCCAGAAAATTACCGCAAGTCAGGAGATACGTAAGTACTTTCTTTTTCAAGGTTGAACAGCTTTTTGGTGACATGATCTCCTTTATGTCATGCCGCTGCTGACTGAATGCATAATGGATTCTGGCAAATAAGTATTTTGTTGGTAGGCCTACCCTATGTTTTGCACACACAGGTCTGGTCCCTTTCTTATGCTCCTGTTTCAGTCTAAGAAAAAGGTATTCCCTTAAAAAATGCCATGTGTCAGTGGTTTGCATCATAAAGATGTCTAGAGCCATAAGCTGATGTTCCTTCTCTGGCTACCTTGCAGGCAACCTATTAGGAGGGTTACTTTCAGCTTCAAAATTCTGACTTTTATTTCCTTTCACATGTAGTCTTTCCTTACTATTACACTCCAGTGAAAGTCTTCTTTTTAGCTCCCTCTCTGAATTCTTACCAGTGCTGTTGCAAAGCATTGCAAGAATGTCTTATTTTTAGTACCATTTCACCTCTGTTAAAAAAGCTGGGAATCCTAGCAAGCGTGGTACGTTAGCTGCTGCTCATATTTGTGTCTTTTAACCTAGCTCAGAGAAAGTCTGTGCATTCTGGTGTTGAAAATATGAGACAGCTTTGGGAGGATGGGCAGCTGGCAGCTCATTTATACCCATCAAATGGTGCTAGCGAAGTGGAGAAGTTGTTGCAAAATTTCAGTCGCGTAGCTCGAGTTTATGGCTGATGCAGATGACTGCTTTTCCTCCCGCCCTGTGGCTCTACGGCCACCCTGTACTCCAGCGGTTCTTCCAAAGCCTGCTCCACGGTCCCCCCCCATGTGCCCCATACCCAGGTAAGTGTATGCTCCATCAGCTAGGGAGGAAAGCTGATAAATCACATTTGTCATCAGCCTGCTATTGCTTTTCACGGTCAGTGTTCATATGCCCACCACCTTTTAGATAAAATTGAGTACTCTGTGCCTCCTCTGTAGAATGAAGCTAATGCTGATCTTCATCAGGGGGACTTTGTGGGGATTAGTTATTTTCCATTTAAACCTTAATCTGTGAAATGCCATATAAGTGGCACAGCAGATGTATTTGATCAGAATGCTGTAGAGGGAGTTCATGGTATAAACCCAGCTATTTATGAAATATGCTTGTATTCTGAGAAATGTCAATAGTAATTAAATTTTAAATTATATTTGTCACATCAATAAACAAGCAGTGCCTCATGATGCAGATGTTCTCTTTATTTGTAATATTGTGGGTTCATTTGTATCCTAATTCAAAAAAAGTCATTTGCAATGGGCCACTAAGCAGAATTAGCAGATTTCTACTCTTATGGACATCCCTGAGTGGCAAAGTTGTTTATAAAATACGTGTTGTACAGACACATTCCATTTCATCTTCTTTCTTATCTATATTTTTATGCGTGTGTTGAAATTAATGGCTATTTGAGATGTAAGGGATCTTGGGGGAAGTAGTAGAATGTCTGAATTGTTTTTCTGTGTCTGGGTTGTTGGGGCCCTGTAATGGCTTACTCTGCCTAACTCCAACAGACTCACAGGGAGAGATTCTTCTGTGCTTGGGCTATAATTAGGCTATGAGTCAGACACAAATCCTGTAGCTGCTCAGTGAAGTTCTAATTATTTTAATTCCTTGAGTTATTAACTTGTTGGATTTATTAGGTTTT
Organism: Pygoscelis adeliae; assembly: GCF_000699105.1. NCBI lineage: Eukaryota > Metazoa > Chordata > Aves > Sphenisciformes > Spheniscidae > Pygoscelis > Pygoscelis adeliae. The sequence goes on from NW_008824770.1 coordinate 690,344, forward strand.
TCCTTCTCAACAGCTACAGTTACTAAATTTATTGTTGAAAAAGTGTTTGCATAAACCAAAGAGAATATGAGTTCATTACCTTTATTGCAAAGTCCAAGTTAGTTCAATAGGGAGATAGGTACTCTCATACTTAGCCAGTATAGGAGTATTATACCAACATGCCAGAATCAGGGTTTATATATTGGGTTACCTTGTGCCCATTGGGGAACAGTTCCGTAAGACAGCTCTTTAGCACCCTTTTTACATCCAAACTAATTTACATATTCTTGAATAATTTATTTTTGGCATGTATAACCCAACATAGCTGATAGCTAGCATATCTTCATTAGCTTTTGCAAGATAATGACATTAAATCACTTTTTCACCCAACCTTGTGCCAGGACTCTAAAATCAAAATAATTGGCTTCTCATAACTTCGTATCTATTACAGATACCATTTTCCTCTCCTTTTTATTCAAAACACATTCCAGTTTCACCAGCTTGGCACATCGTAAGAAAGACAACACATTTTCCATTCCCATCAAGTTGGCATCTCATGGGATTTTTTACCCTATTCTCCAATATTTTCTCTGGAACAGCTATAATTTAATAGGCCTCAGTCCTGCAAATCCAGGTTTGTTCATTCTTATTTTTTCTTAAAATCATTATGTACAGGCAACAGCCTGCAGTGATCCAGAAGCTTCCTTAACAAATACCTTTAAAGCAGAGATTTTTGCATGGTGGCTGTTGCAGTGGCGGTTGTCATCAGGTGAAGTAATCACAGGATCATCCCATGCTATAGGCTGAAAGCTCAGGATGCTGTATAGATACTCTGAGCTTCAGGAGGAAACAGCCTGTGTAACCTTCCCCAAAGACCAGCAAAGTGCCTGGCATGGTCCGATCCTTAATGGTAACAATTTTATTGAAGGTCTTACCTCTTTGGCTTAAATTCTTTTTTTTGTTTTCCTTGATCAGCCTATAGGCTTGGTATTTTTCCAAGGATAATTAAGATCTACTGCTACTCACAATAGGACTTAACTTGCTGTACTGCCTTGCCAAACACTTTTTGTTTTCAAATTGCATAACAATTAAATTCTCTTTATGCGACACTGAAGTCTAACATTTGTAATATTTAAGCCAAGAAAAATAATAGAAAAGATAAAGAAGCTTTTGTGGCAGCGTGTCAGAAATGTGTGCTGCATTGAGCCAGATTGGGAAATATTTTTATATTCTAGACATGTCTGCATATTATTAAGGTTGCCTGTCACTTCTCATTATGAAGACCTGTTTTTAACTGCTTAGAATTTTGCCAAAACGTAACCAACAGCTGAAATTTTACATGCCAGGTGTCTGACTCAGGCTCAAGTTTTGGCAAATTTCAGCCATAGCAGTTCACTCATTTCCAAGAACAAGGGTAGGGAGGAACACATTGTTTTGTGTGTTTAAGACATCTTGGTGATTTTTTTTTTTTCTTTTAACAGTTCGCTGTCATGTTTTGGAGTAGAAACCTGAAATCTGTTAGGAGATTACTTTTGTGGTTTTTGTCATCCTTACCAAAAACCTCTGAAACTTCTGAAATTATGAACTCTGTAAAATTGCATTTAGCCTTTTTTCATAAACCTTAGGAAATGAGGACCTTGCTGGGTAATCTTAATCCACCCCTGTATGCCAAAACAGAGTCAGGTCTGCCTGGAGTATTTCTGAGAGTTTGTTTAACTTTTGCTTCAGGTCCTTGAACGATAAGGTTTTCATAGCCTCAGTGGCAATCTGTCTTTGTGTTTGACTGTCTTCCTCAGAGCAATTTAATTCTTCCTATCAGTAGAGAGGTCTTTCTTTTTTAGCAACAAACAATTCTCTTCTGATTTAGCAGACCTGAGCTTCTTGCAGCTCTTTAAAGCAGTCTAAAATGTGCAGGTACCAACTCCACAGACTGTCTGAGCCTGCTCCCACATACAGCCACAGGAAAGAAGCCTGATCTTCCCTATAATGTCAGCTCCTATCTGTCCTGGGCCAGGTGCTGCCGGCCCTGACAACCCCAGAGCCTGTTTCTTCTATGCTTTCAAAGACCACCCAGACTCCATGGATAAGAAGGCTGTTTCTAGCACAGGTGAGAGAAGAGCCGACTCGGTAAGAAGGAAAAGCGTACTAAGAAAGAGGCTGAATGTAGGGGAGGGAAAGATCTGAAGGAATGACCAGATGAGGAGAATGAGTCTGGGAGACGCTTGAGGGGTAGAAGGTAAAATTGGGTAAAACAATTTAGAGACAAGGGGAAAACCAACCACAGGAGTCAGGAGCTTATGGTTAAGGGTGATTGATGCCAGATTTGGATGAAGACCATCAGAGCAAGGAATAATTTGGGATGGCTGCACAAAGATACTGAAGGAAGGGGTATATGCTTTGGGACTAGGGCTGTGAGGCAGAAACTGAGAGAACCAAGTGTCAGCCAGGAGAGGATGGAGCAAGAAGAGGAGGATTGGCACTGGCTGAGCAGATGGTCCTGATGCCAAATGTTTGAGTAAGCAGGAAGGGCAGTAGGCAAGGAAAAGAGATAGGAAGAAAGAGCCACCTTGGGAAAGGCAGATGAAGGAGACAAGGATAGGACCTAAAGGCTCAGTGCTGAGGGCAAAATGAAGATGGATCTGTCTCTTCTATAGCTTGAAAACTCCTTGAGGCTTTCCAGCTCCAGACAGGAGTTCAATTAACATAAATGTAGAGATCCACAATGTGGTGATAAAGCCTGGTCGATGGCTCATCTGGGCCTCAAGGTGTGGTGCAACCTGCTGAAAAGAAATACACACCGATGACAGCATGAGCGAGTGCCTTTGTAGTAGAGTATATTCTAGGAGGTCCATAAGATTGTTACAGCTCTGGAAATCTACAGGGTCGAATTTCAGAGATGTGTAGTGTATAGTTTGGTAATAATACTTGGTTAGTTGTTCAGCACGTTGAGATGGTTTCCCTGTATGAAGTAAATTATAAAGCCATAAATCCTGCTAATAAAAAGTTCTTTTCCCTTCAGTGCATGAAGAATTGTTGTATACCACTCAACTCCTTTGGACGCAATGGAGTGAAAACCAGGCTCAGAAATTAACAGGAGGGAAGGCAGAAAATATTTCTCCTCATTTCTCCATTAGGAAATGTTGTATTCATTACCTAAAATGGAATCTCTCTAGTTTTGGTAGTTTTCCTTTATGAGTAACTGGTGTTTGGTACATGAAATTCAAACTATGAGTAATTTTTTGAAACCAGTATTTCAGCCACATAAATAAACCTAAGAGAACAGAGTAGTAAGTGAGCTAAAATAATCGGGAACAAATTCAGGAATAAGTGTTTAGCAGCAATATATGCTTATTTTTCTAGCCCATGTGCGTAATTGCAGAGGTTTGCAAAGATGTATATAAAACTGCCTCACTGCAAAGCAGTGCATGTTTTACTTGGGCTCTGGGTTGGGTTTCTCTGGTAGCATCTTGCTGCCTCCTCAGCACTCCCCTTCTCCCGACGGGTCCCCCGTCCTCTCTCCCACAGCGACATGGCGTGGTGGCAGGGCGCGGTAGCTGTACGGCCAGCTCATCTGTCCTGAGATGTCACGGAGCTGGAGCTGCACCCGCACCCAGGGTCTTGGGCTGCTCACTCACTAGCAGCAGATCGTTGGGTTCCCCCACCGTATGATTTTCTTCTGCCCACTGAAGGGAAGCATTTAAATAAGGTCTAGAGAGTACACTGGGATTTAAATGCTCATTGCTTATTGCCTTTGTGGTGCATGACCCCAGGATGAACTCTGGTTCTTGAAAGCAATAATATTTGCTATCTCTCCTTTGTGGTTATTTGATGGAACAATTAGTGCACATTAACTAAACATATAGTGAAGTGTGTAGTGTGTACCACCAAAGAATAAGATAAAAGATGATGAATTTTGAATAATTCTAACTCGTAGCTGCAGGCACATCTGTCTCCACAAATAACTTTCTGAATCAGCAGAATGTCCTTTTTCAAATCTTAGGAAGCTGGGAGCTTTGGTTTTTTGTTCTCTTAAAATTCTGGCTAGTATTAAAAAATGCATTTTACTTTTATAAAAGAATAAATCATGGCATCTTTATGAGCATCTAAGTGCTTCCAAAAAGATTTACATGAAGAAAACATTTCCAACTAAGAAATTAACTGCCTTGACTTGCTTCATGATTTCAGCAAAACCAAGTAGCCTCGTGATTTCAACAAAACCAAGTCATCCTTTTTAGTGGAGTTATTGATGACATTTCAGAAAAGAATGCAGAACTCACTATACCTGAAAATATTCCAAGAGTATCCACACCTAATTAGCTGGCCATCTTGTGAAGACTTGTGTGTGCTCTTTACACACATGAATAAAATTAAGAATGCATTTAAGTCTTCAAAGAATTGCTTTGTACTTTGGTTTGCAAGTGGTATTAAAAGAAAACATAGAACACATTAACTGAAGAACTGAGCGTGCTTTTAACTGCTCTTTTTGAAAATGCTTATTTTACATATAATGAGAAGTTCCTGGAATTCAGGTCACCATGCACTGGCAACAAAGTGGTGCTTGCTTATGAGCCACAGTTCTATTGATACCAGATACTCCTGATAGGAGCTCAATTTTATATGTCAAAATAAAATAAATGAAATGGGCACTCAAATTTCCTTGAGGTAGTAAGAAGCAAACCATGCTTTCATGCTGGAGCATTTCTTAGCAAAGAAACGAATGAATAGTTTAGGTTCCAAAACCTCAGCCTGTGGACTGAATATTGCTTTTGAGTGGAGAGACTCTTGTACATAATTTAATTGATTCATAGTTGTGCATGAAGCAGGTTTGGAGCTAAATGCACAACCTGATCATCCCCAAATTTTGCAAAGTCAACATCCAGCTGAGATCGTCATGTCTACCTCTACTTCTGTGTACGTGTCTGAGAGGATGTTCAGATACCAACTTGAATGTGGTGATTTGGGCATATCTTTCACCTGAAATTCATATAATCTTTCCTTGTATGCAATTCTCTAAAGACTTCTCAAACCCACCAGGTAGCATGACATGTCAGATCTTCATTAATATGCTGGTAAACTACAACATTCTTTAATAGCAGTTACTTTAATGCCCATACCTGTCTGTGCCATATTTTTTAGGACAAACTTCACTTCTCTCAGTAACAGAAAAGGAGGAGATTGCTCCCTCCATGCAGATCATGATTTCTGGTGCTGACATTCATTGTTCCCTTTCAGCCTGTATGGGTGATCTCTTCCTAGTTCCCTGGATTTGATGCTGTAATACAGTGCCTAGTGGTAAGGGAAGAAAACAGCAGAGGGCAACTTTCTCACTCACCAGCATCATTCCTGTGACTCAAGGCTGCGTTAAGAGTGGACTGAATGTGCAGGGCACGTGCTAGAGACATCAGGCCGTTGGATCTTGTTTTCAGTGCTCGCCTAGGTGGGTGTTAGACTGACTCAGATTGGTTCTCCTGGTAGCACAGAGAAATACTGTGCCACATGAGGAGGAAGGTTTGTCTTCAAAGCAAATAAACCTTAACATACAGGCAGTGTTGGAAGTAAGCTTTACATTCCTCTGTATGCTGTCAGATGATGAACATACACAGTGCAGTATCTAGAATGCCTCTTCCCTCTTAGAAAGACCAACTCCTTGTACATTTGTGGTTTTCAGAATACTTTGCTCAGTCTTAAAATCCAGCCAGACATCCCAAGTAGGACACAGTTAACTCACTAACCACTTAGGATCTCTTCCTTTATTTAACATATGTCCAGTCAACAAAAGCATAAAACTTGGGGGGAGGGGGGGAAGCCGGTGTTCTCCCTAGGAAGAGCTTAGCTGATCTAAATGCAAATGAACTCTCACCCCTGCTGAGGTGCCAGACTCAATCCATCTGTGCGTGCAAAGAAAGGGCAACGCTTCTGAAAATGGCAATGCTTCTCCAAAAGCACCAGCTACAGACAAGTTCATCCTTTTTTAATAAATGTCCATTTGCAATATGACTGAGGTGCCAGGCTGAAGAATGGATACAGTATACAAGCCAACCTATCTTTTCCCACCCCCACTGCCCTTGCTCTCCTATCACGCTTGCTAAATGTACGCTAATCTTCCTCTTGTCTTGTGTTCTCACTTTTCTTGCAGTCGCTGTGAGCGCTTGCCTTGTAATGAAAATAAGGAGTGCCAGAGCCTGCCTCTGAGAATAACCTACTATCACCTCTCTTTTCCTACCAACATTCAAGTACCCACCGACATTTTCCGCATGGGCCCTTCCAATGCTGTCCCTGGGGATAAAATTCTGCTGTCCATCATCAGCGGGAACCAGGAGGGTTTTTTCACCACAAAAAAAGTGAACAACCACAGTGGCATTGTGGTCATGCAGCGGCAAATCACAGAGCCCAGAGACCTTCTTCTGACAATTCAAATGCAACTTTCCCGCCATGGAACTGTCAACACATTTATTGCTAAACTTTTTATCTTTGTCTCTGCACAGCTTTGATCCCTAACTTACAGGCATTAGTGGCTACTTTTTCTCTTCTAAGAGTAGCGTTTTTTTCCAATTTTAATAAAGTTTTAGTTCATCTGTTGCATGCTGCACTTGCATTTTATTTGCCATCATCATTACAGTTCTCCACTTTCCCTTATCACTGAACGTCTCAATTTGGGGAGGTTCTTATGTGTACTTTGCATCATTATAAAAAGCAGAAATTGGTATCCAAGAGCTTATTATCTGAATATACTGAGGACTGAAAACTATTAATTTACTTCACACAGTAGTGGAGTTGGTCTCATTTGATGATACACAGCTGCATATGTTAGGTCTAAATTTTCCAAACAAAATAGGTACATAATTCGAGCTCTCTCAACTGAGACATATTTAGATAGTTCATCACTTACGGGACAAATACTGTGCATTTTCTGAAAATCTATTAAAAGGCCTTTAGGACCTCAGAGGTGCCCCAGCACACAAGTAACTTTGAAAGCGTGGAGCCAGATTCTCAAGCTGCGCTAGTTATCGTTGCTCTGTTGTAGCTAGTGAGCTTGTGCTGATGTCCACCAGGTACAGATCCCAGTTCTAACTTTTAAGGATGGTACAAAAGAGAATCTCCTCTAAAGAACATTTCTTTTAGAGATTTTTCATCTTCCTTTCTGTGGAATTTCCACTGAACTGAAAAATTAATGATGGGAAAACAGCAATGTACTTCCTAACAGCATTCAGCTAGCAGCAGAGAGCTCCTTTCTGTTTCACAGGCGATATCCTGGGATGTGTCTACAGGAACATTTGAAAAAGATATTTAATGGGTCTCATAACATTTTTGTTTCTCCAACTTCCATATCAAAGCTGATAAATTTTTAACTGTAAAGACTTTACCCACCACCACCACCAAAAAACCCCCAACCAAACCGTAGCAGCCCTGAAAGGTCAGCCAGAATTCCAATATCCAAATCTCTCCTCCTTTATTTCTACGGCTTTCTTCCTTTACTTCTATGCAATCAAGAACAATGTAGACAATACAACTGGAATTTCTTCGGTGTTTTTTTGTTTTGTGAGCTGGAAAAGGATTTATTTTACTCTTCAGTCCTTGTATTGATAAATATTAAAAGCTCAGTCCCAGAGGTATGATCTAAAAATTAACGTTCTTTTACACTATCCTGGGCTCAGATCTCTCTGCTGCCCAGTACCTAGACAGCATAGTCAGTCCATAGATGAGTGAGGAATAACCCATGTGAATGCACATATTAAAAAAATGCCTCACTATGTAAATACAGAAAGCACAGGCAAGGTACAAGGTTAGAAACTGGGAACCTTCTCAACCAAGATCACAAGCCTTAATCACCTGAACACAAGGAATTACTCTATTAGCTGTAAGCTGCGGGCTCTCAGGCTCATCATCAGCCAAGGACTAGATTGGGGCATGATCGCAGCACTCTGCCAGAGTATTACATGTTCCCTAAGGCAAAGTTTATCCCAGCTGGCTGACAGGAGTTCAAGTCTCATGAGGAATGCCAATGTTTAATAAGTCTGTTGACACATACTTATAAAGCTGCCAGAAGTTGCCAGTGGGGATAGAGTCCCAGCTTTAAATATTGAAAGCACAAGCCCGTGCTACTTGAGTTAATGGGGTTTCTTACCGCCACAGAAGATGCTTGTATATAAATGCCCTCTGGCTACCAGTTCATTATGAGGCCATAATTAAGTAGGATAAAGATTCAAAAATAAACTTCATTTTTGCAAGCATTAATATATATTTGTTTGGCAGGAAAAGAAGGGAGTGTGAGAATTTGGCCTTCAGTATTGTAAAATGCTACCATATTAATTGCATTCAGCAAGTAATTGAAGAACACGGAGCTCAGATTCTCCTGTATTAGATGCTTTAATGCTGCAGTTTAGCTGGAACTTTGAAGAACATGTATGTGATTATGTAGCGCCATTTATGTGCGTGGTTCTTTCCAAATGAAAATGAAATCATGGCTCCTGGTCCAAAGAACTTACTAATTGAATCCAACAGAGAATATGAAAAGGAATGACACCAGGACCCAAGAAGACAGAAAAAATTATATTCAGGAAAGGATTATTTCCAAAATAATCAGAGCAACTGAGCTGTTTCTTAACTTTTTTCTCTTTTAAATGAAAAAGGCCTGGAGGAGGTACCAGCTCCAAAGCTGCAATTTTTGTTAGAGGGGGGAAAACTTGAAGGAAAGATTTGAATAAAGAAAGTTCTGAGCACTTAGGAAGAAACTTTTGTCAGGCACAGTCCCCACTGTAGGAGGACATGAGCAAAAAGGAAAATGTCAGCTAATCAAAAGATCAAATGCAAAGATGACGTGTAAGGGTAAAATAAAAAGTATTCTGAGATCAGAGCACATCATTAATAGCAAGTATCAGGATTTGAAATAGATGCTGGTTGTCAAAGAAGTTGCTCCAGAAGAGGTCTAAAGATGTGCTGTCGAAGGAATGAGGGAACAAAGTGTTACCAACTGCACTTTGGATATGCTGAAGCAATTAGCAGGGATATCAAAAGAAAGATCAGAGAATGAATATTTAGGCAGGGGAAAATGAAAGCATAAACTCAAGTTTAGCAGTGTGGACAGAGCATGCAAAAAAAAAGGTGGTGGGATTTGTAAAAGGAGATATAAACGGTGCAAAGAAACAGAGCTGACACAAACGTTTATCTGTCACACATATGGTTACAAGCTGGATGGATCTAGTAACTAGTTTTAGTTAGGAACTAACACAAACCACTTGTGATCATTGTGATCTTCCATTTCTGTATGCAGGGTACCTAATTCATGTCAGAATGCTTTACTCCAGTGAATCAGAAGTGAGAATTATGAGTGTAAGTCTTACTTACGACTTCATCTTAAACAAATTCATGGCTTTGTTGGATGAGAATTTCAGAAATGTTTGTATTTGCCAAATTTTGTTCCAGCTGAAGTCGAGAGTAAAGCTCCTTTCCATCTCAGGAAGGAGCAAAGGCAGACCAATACTGAACACTTCAGACACTCCCACCACAATGTTTTTGCATACAAATGCTATTATCTAAATACAGCTATGAAAATTTAGGATGCTGTATGTATTGTGTCAGTACTTCATTAGTAATAATGTCCCAAAATGAGTTATGCAAGCTACTGTTTATTGGAGTCCCTAAAACCTTTAGATGGTGGTATAGTTATTATTTATGTGTTATATAATGCAAAGAGAAAAACTTTTAAAGAACTTTTTCAGAATTTTTAAACGCGTTATTGGAAGTAAAACCAGTCTGACTTGGCTGTTGTGACCCCAGCTCAGCAGGATCCTGAGGAAAGATGCAGTGTTTGTTTGTATGGCTGTATAGATGTAAATGTCTACTAAACTCCTCTATACACAGTAAGGAAAAAAAAAGGGAGAGAAGGAAACAAACACAAATGATGTACATTTTTCCTCAATTCTATTTGTAACATGTTTTGAAATAGACTATTTTATGCTGGAACTAGACTATGTAATTTAGCTGATCCTTATTTCACAGACATGAGGGTCAGCTGGCTGGAAGTCCTTTCTTAATTTGACAGCTGAGATTTAAAATAAGGGGATGGAATCTGTTATCGTAGGTCAGACTATTATGTCCATATATCCAGAATTAATTTGTTCTAAAATGACCAGCATGAGGCATTTCAGGAGAAAGCCCTGTTCTGTTCCCTGTGAGATGTCTAGGAAATGACGAAATTTTGTACCCAGGTAAAGGTGGGAAGTAAAAGGTCTCTCCTGGCCTGTATCTCCTGGCCAGTATCAAAACATCAACTACAGAGTGAGAATAACAAGCCAGACTCAGCTGGTGTAAATTAACCCAGCTTCATTGCCTTCCCGTGGACTATGCCAGTTCATATCTGTTGAAGCATGTTTTCCTTAATGTTGATTCATGTTTTCGCTTTTATCTTTATTTTAGCTTCATACAATATCACCATGTTTGGCTTTGTTTTCTTTGATGAGCAAATGTGAGTAGCATATAATTAGAAGTTACTGATGTATTTATTATTAATAGAGCCATAAAGTCCCTTTGAACATCTGAAAAAAGATGGCTTGTAGATGTGGACTTGGGTAACACATTTTGAAAAGAGCAGGAACCATTTGTTTCTTGAGGTATCTGACAAACTAAAGCTTCCATTTTTGTTTCCCTTTTACTCAGTGAATTTTTCTTCCTTTTAATCTTTTAATTCCCCCCCTCTGACACTGCAGTCTTTTCTTTTTTTCCACTTAGAAATATGAAGAAATGGGCAGGTCAAAGTTGAGATCATTTGTGGGGCTTAGTCACATTGTAAGTCCCAGCATAGCCCTTTCATCTCTCGTGAACACAGACCGGGTATTGTGTGAAGTTCTTGAACTGTAAGTGACTTTAAATTCACTCTAGTGGACAAGGGTGAGAAGAAGTCATTTAACTTTTAATAGACTTTCAAGTACGAATGAGCAGCTGGTTGAGATGGAATATGAAAGGACCCTTACCATTTCCCCAAACTCAGAATTCAATCTTTGAGGTTTTAAATAATGTGGTTAACTTTTTTCCTCCCCCAGTTTCCATTCTGTTTTCTCAGTTTAGATGGAAAGGGGGGGGGGGGTGTTTGTGAAAAAAGAGAGGCTTTTCTGGCTCTTGCTGCACTGAAAGTCGTGAAAGAAAGTTGGCCCTTCAGATATTTCCTGTCAGGTTTCCAGAATGGAAACAATTGTTTCTGCTTTATAGGACTGATACCACTTGGAGTACAAAAAGGCTTGTGCAAATAAGCGTAGCTCCACTGAAATTGGTGAGACCGCGCCAGTGCACTGCAGCTGAGGATCTGGGCCTAGTTGTTGGGTCCTGTTTGTACTTGAAAAGAGACTTTACATGGCGTCTTATGCACTACAGTTCTTTCTGGTTTTACATGCCTGGGTTGAAGAACTGGGTTTGAGGGAGTTTTGACTGCAACTCGTAGCCAAGCCAAATTTTTCAGTGGTCCAGCACTTCTGATGATCTGCGTTTGTCTAAGTTTGTGAGGTGAAGAATGAACACTTATATCAATTACAGTTTCTAGCTCCCCAGATTGCAAAACGCAAAGTAATTCATTTTCAGGATATATATGCATCTCTCTCTCATTTCTCTTAGTGTCAGACTTGAAAAGACAGATACTATCCGTTGCATTAAGTCTTGTCGACCAAATGATGTCAACTGTGTGTTGGATCCAGTCCACACAATTTCCCACACTGTCATTTCACTGCCCACGTTCAGAGAATTTACAAGACCTGAAGGTAAGTGGTTTGTTCCTTGTTCCATTTAATAGACTACAACATATAAAACCTCCACCGGAAATCCTTGCCTAAAGCCAGACTAGCTACCGGTGCAGTAAAATGTTTGCACAGTTCCAAATTATAGTGTACTATTCATTTAATTAAAACCTTCGATATCCAGGAGTTTTAATTTTATGGGGCAAAGAAAGTCATTCTGAGCTCTAACTCATACGGCTTCCCAGTCTAAGGAAATATTGAGTCTGAATTCCCATTTACCACATAATTCACATTTACTCACATAATAGCTGTGTGCCCCATGACTTTTTTCTTCCCTTTCTTGCAGATTTTGCCATAGGAAGTAGGCGCTCATTATATTTCTCTCATCTGTTTATGGTCTGTTGTTCGCTATTGACAGGTGGCTTGTTCCAAGAATATAGCCTTTATCTACATGCAAACATTAATTACAAAATACATTATATTGAATATACTATCTAGTACTGTGATTTGCTGGTTTTTGACCTGTGAAAAAAAAAGTTGTTTTTTTAAAATACGCAGTAAAGGAAGGGAAATTCCAAGGACTAGACAGAAAGTTTTTAAGCTAAGATTTTCAAAAAGCGTCCAAGTGAGTGCCTGTCCAGTCATCCAAAGTGAGTGTCCGGCCCCAGATGCTACACTCTCATGGGCATTCATGTATTTCTGTAGTTCCTTTGGCCTCTGCGAGTTTTTAAGTCCTGCAGTTTCATAAGGATCGCACTCACTTCGCTTAGTTCGCATATAAACTTAGAGATCAAGAGCCAATTTTTGGTCCTTGGCATTTGTATTCATTTTCTGGCAGCTTCACTGGGGATTGCGTATACTTCCATAGGTGGGTTGACTGCCTTCAGCCCTGCTTCTCTGTAGGATGAGCCACTCAGCAACTTACTGTGTGGCACAGACACAGAGGGAGAAGAAGGGGACGGAGGAAAGGGAGATTATTTTGGAGGGGTTTTTAAAGATCTTAAATCCCTATTTCTGATGCACCCAGAGTCTCAGCCTTGCTATCTCAGAAAGTTGTCCTAAATGAAAGCCAAAGCTGATTCTTCACTTCTGTACCAGGCAGAAGGAGTAGGACAAGAGATGTCCCAATCCGTGTTCATATAGGAACAATTTAACCACCAATAACTTAGCTGCGTAGAGCTGCTGTAGATTGTGTCAGGCCTGTTTCAGGCCTTGGCTGGCCCTGCTTCACAGGGAATGGAGGAATGCCCCATAGCCACTTCTACTCCCATACACACCCCTTCAGCCTCACCAGGTGTACTGGCAGCAGAGCTAAGGATTTGGCCCAGGATGCTTCCCAAACGGTTCCCTCGTTAGTCCATCCTCATGATTTAATAAAAAGAGATGAGACCTAGCGATCTGAGAGTACTACCGAAGCCCAGAAGTCGTTCCTAAACTGTAATTCAGCGCATGGCCTTGGGTGAATTCTTACAGCCCCATGGTTTAGTTTCATCATCTGTAGAGTGAGGATAATAATGAGAATAATAATATTTACCTCCCTCACAAGAGGTTTGAAAAATAGTTTCACTTTTTTTTTTTAAACCTAAACTCCTCCTCCAGTACTCAAAAGGACTCTATAATTTGTAATGGCAATACTTTGTGTAACTGCCTAAGGGAATCAGAGTTCAGGGGTTTATCTGTTTGGTCCCCCTCCACTGCCCACTCTGTGGATCCCCAGTGTTGTCCTCTTTGGGTACATGCTGGAAGTCCAACTGGTTTCTAAGAGTGGTCTTTCTGGACTCTCAAAGTAGTGTTTTGGCTTCAGGGCTTCTTGGATGGTGCAGGAGGAGAAAAGAAATCTATCCAAATCCACCCTTCCCCCAGATGTTCTTTCTTTCCATTTTAAAGGACAAACTGGGGGTGCGGGGGTGTCCTCCACCAGCTTTGAGGACAAGTCATTTTGGATCAAATTCTGTTGGGTTACTCAGTGGTGTTTTCAAATACTTGTCAGTATATTCTGCAATACTCTTTATTTGCAGAGATTATTTTTCTTCGTGCCATCACACCTACATATCCGGCCAACCAAGCAGATATCATATTCGACATAACAGAAGGAAATTTAAGAGATTCCTTTGATATCATCAAGCGTTACATGGACGGTATGACAGTGGGTGAGTAGAGTGTTTTCTGCTTACTTTCTTCTCTCAGTAATAGTGTAGAACAAGGTTGAAGAAATTAACTTAAGTAATTAATTCCCACCTTGATTTTCAAGCCTGTATTGATTTAATACTCTCCAGTCCAATATGTGTAATTTGAACTAATATCACAGATTTTTTTTTTATTCAAAATACCAGACGCCTAACCTTTAATTTGAGAAGTATTTTAACTTTTTTTCAGAACTGGCTCTAATTACCAATGCAAATGGCTTAGCTTTAAAATGATGAGGTTTGCCCATTATAATAAACCCAAATATAAAATATGTAGTATGTCTGCAAAGAAACTGTAAATTGAATTAACTGTTCTTTCTTGTTTAAACAGCATTGCACCAATTTTTGGGTAATAATAAAATTTTTAAAGCAGGACTGAATTTACTGAAACTGTTACCTGTTCTAATATTTAATGACAGGCTGGTTCGGTTTTAAATAAATAATACCTCTGTTGAGGGTAAAAGGCATCTGTCAAATGCTGTGGTTTAGAAGAAACTTCAGAATGGAACATACACATTTGATTCACAGTCTCAACTTGGCAGGGAGGAGAGATGGCAGGAGGCATACCTGTGTATATGGGTCATGCACTAGACCTGCATCTCATCATATAGCAGGGAGGGGCTGCAACACAACCTGGGGTCGTACTTTCTGGTAGGTTTCTTTCAGAGCAGGCCCTTTTGGGGGATATAATGCATACTATATCCAGTATGTAATGTGTATAGTGTATCTAGGATATATACATATGTGCATACAGATACCTATTTACAGTATATACTGCAGCTTGGCTCTCACCGTGGGACTCAACATACCCAGGCATAGTTGGCAAATTACATGAAAGTCGCAGAACAGGAGCAGGTCCCAGCTGATGTGCTGCTTTGCCCAATGTGAGTTGGTAGTGCAGTGGCAGGGGAATATGCTGTGATTCTCGTGCTTAGAGAGTGAATATGCCAGGTATTAAAAAGTAGTATTTGATTGCTCTTTATTAATGTTTATTTATGAAAATAAAGGACCACTGTTCCCAGTGAACATTCGTGCTTCAGTATGTCAATGTGCAGGTTCTGCTCAGGTTTATACATGTGCTTCTGGGCTTTCTAGCAGGACTTGTCTGGATGGAAAGAAAAATCACTGCTGTGCTTCTTCCATACTGATAGTTTGTGAAAACGTCATATTTAGCATGATCTGAAGGTGGCACTGTTGCATTTCAGAAGCATGATAGTACAGCGTCAGCTGTGCAAAGGTTTTATGAACTGTAGATAAAAATCATAAGTCATTAGGTTTATATTTCTTTCTTTATCAAACAGAAGTATACATGTGAATGCTGAGAAAGAGGGAGAGTCTGTTAAAGCAGGATGATAAGATTACAGATTTCAGGTATTGGGTTGATTCTTTAGAAGAGTATAAATGTTATCAGATCCCACGGTAGTTACAGTAGTTTGCTTTTCGTGCTGTGTTCTTCTTTCTGTCTGAAATAAGAAAGAAGGATGCGTTTAGAAATTTGACTGGCCAAGGTATTCGCCTGAGGGAAGCGTTTCCATTTTGAATAATAGGACTGCGTGTCAATGGTATTTTACTTGGTAAACAGGATATCTGCCTCACAACGTTAGGAGAGAAAGGATATTCTTACACACCAGGTTGAGAGGATATGATACATGCCTAAGTACATTCCCAGCTCTGCAAAAGAATTGGGCAACTCTTTCTTCACCTCAGTTCCCCCATGTGCAACATGGAGATGATAAAACATGCCTACTACTGTCTTAATTAATTCTTGTATGCAAGAGTCTTAATTAATTCCTCTATGTAAAAGTACTTTGAGATTAATGGATGGAAGCTGCAAAGTAAACTGCCTGCAGCAGAATTGGAAAAGGAAAAACAAAACAAAACCCCAGCTGATATTACCTGGAGGGGCAGAGGTTCAGGACAGCACGTTGTATGTGTGAAATTAGGATTGCAAATAATTCTGCCAGCAGCGGTTCTGCTCTCATCATAATATTGTTTTTCTTGTTATTAATAATCAGAACGTTAGGTGTTCCCATAAAAGTGCTGGGAAGTTTTCAAGACAAAGAAATAAGATGGGATCCTAGTCCACGGGAGTTCACAAAGTGAGTCCCTCTTGTAAAGAAAGGGGAAGGGTTTCTGTAAGGGTGGAAAAAGATAAAGGGCATAGATGATGTCAGAAAGATTTATTGGTTATCAGAAAGATTTGTTGGTTATCCCATTAAGTTACAGGAATATAAGAACTGTGGGGATGTAACATAGGGACTTCAGCAGAGCAAATGCCCAACTAGCCCAGTAACCAGTGTCCAACATATGGGCCAGTAACAGACAGGTATACAGGAATCTTTCTCCAAATATAATGTTCCAGCTTGCTGCAATCATCAGTTTATACACTTCTGGAAAAGCACACCTGGACCATCGTGCTTGATGACCACTGATGGACATATGCCTCTTGAATCTGTGGAGCCTATTTTTCAATCTTTTTTTGCTGCCTATATTGCAGAGGAAAGAATACATTTACTCTGATAATAAATCATAGATGCATGGGTAAAAGGAATAATAATAAGCATGTTTCATTCTCTTGTAATATTTCAGGAGAATGATCAGAGTATCAAAGCTATTTTATCTGTTAATGGCAATTAGATCACCAAATATCTTTTCTCTACAAGACAAATTTTCTCTACAGGAGGAAAGACAGAAAACCTCTACAGGAGGGTTTTTTTTTTAAAGAAAAGACATGGACTAGCTCAGAGAGAAATGAAATGCATAAAAGCATATGGAAAAAAGCAGGAAAATAATTACTAGTGTTACTGAAAGAGCTGAGTGTAATAAACCTTGACTCGATGTCAGAACAGAGGAAACCAATGAAGGGATTCAAAGAAAGGAGGGAGCACTGGGAAAAGAGGGGGAGAGAGGACAGATCAATGAAGATGCCCTTGCAGGAAGTCCTTCATCAGTAAAACAGTTTTTTGCTTAGTTGTCACAAACAAGAAGAGAGATGATGCCTTAAGAAGGATATGCATCTAAACTGTGTGTGAATGGAAAGGAACAAGATGCTCTCAAAAGTGTAACACTAAAAAAAAGTGAAAAGGTACAGGTTTCATTTGGTAAAGGTTTAGAGAGTGGGAGGAGCTGTTAGAGATGGAGTTACAGAAGAAAAGTGAGGACTTCAACACTGACAGAGAATTGTGGACTGAAGAGAGTCAGGTCATCAGTTTTGGCCATTATCCCTTTAAGTTGACACTGAGACATCAAGGAGAAGATGCTAGTGAAGCTGAGAAATATGTAGGATTGGATGGAGAGCGGCTGATCAGGCTGGTTTGTGATTTGTTGATGGAGAGATAGCAGCTGAAGTCATAGGAGGAGATGAGAGTGTGTAGGAGCAGGTTGTGAGGAAGGAAAAAGAAGAAACTAGAAACAGAGGAAAGAGCTGCCCTAGGGAATGTTAGAAAAAGAAAGAACACCGCCTCCCAAAGGAGATGTAGGAGGAGCAGCCACAAAGGTAGGAGAAGAAAGAGGCAAGGACAGTATTGCAAACTCAAGGAAAGAAAATATATCAAATGGGAATCAATGATCAGCAGTATCAGACATGGAGGAGCCAAAAGCAGTAAGAACAGACTCCAAAACTAGCTCTGCTGACCTACAGAAAGTATCTTCCAGTGGTAGAGAAGGAGCAAAAGCCAGCCTGCTGGAGTGGCAGTGCATAGACTTCGTGCAAGCTGAAGAAAAAGAATCGTGTAAAAAGTTTCTTCCAGTATTTCTACGCTATTGTATTAAAAAGAGATGTGAAACCCCATTCTTTCCCGGTTCAAGAAGTGCTGTAGGACTCTTTGTTGCCTGGTGTGGTTACAGGCCAAGGTGGCACTGAAGCCAAAAGATACTGTTAACAACTGCACATCACTTATTAGCATGGGCGGGAGAAAACCAGAAGTGCAGACCTATTCAGGGGGTTTTTTTAAAGCTTTTATAGACTTTTCACTGCATTCCTCCTTTAACCAGCTGTCAGTGAAAAATGAAGAATGCATTTTCAACCTGTACAAAAATGTCCTATCAATGCCTAAGGTATTATCAGATACTATAAAACATTTTCCCCCTCAGCTATGCATTCATTTCCTTAGGTGACTGTAATACCACCTTGTAGTCCGGTAAACTTCAGGAAGATTTTAAAATTTCATAATACAGCTAAAAGTAGTTTTGATAGGCTGAAATCTTCCGTGTTGCATTTGATACTAACCTAAGCATATATTCTTGCTGATTAAGCAGAACGGTACTATTCTTATCAAAAGCATCCAGAGCCAATACAATTGTAAAATTTCACTTGTACCTATAGAGCTTCTCAGGGGTGTTGTGCTGGTGCTTGAATACACTGCTATGAGCGATTGCTTATAATTTTACAGATATGTGCTACTGCTCTCCATTGTTATTTGCAAGGATTTCACTGCTATCTCTGTCCTGAATTTCCAGCCTCTTTTACACGTGTAATAGTTCATGGTGTTACCTTTGAACCATTACAGAAGGTGTCTCAACTACTGATAGCACAACACTGGACTTATTAGTAGTCTAATTTCTACTATGGTATCATGATTGTTTAGTACGTTCCAGAGGCTGGGGAGAGGCTTTTAAAAAATGATCTGAAGGTAAACAAAAGCAGATACCATAAGAAAGTGTGCTTGTGGGATCCCATATTGGCTGGGGGCAGGAGAAGGAAACTGGAGGTTTATTTGACTTTTTGGGAAACCTGTCCTTAGCACAGGGATAGTAGTTCTGTATCTCATAAGTAACTTGGCCGTTCCCAGTCTGGCAAAGTCTTTTCACAGTCCTCCACGCAAATGTTTGTATGGTCTGACATTAAATTCAGAGTCACTGGATTGCAAAAGATTTCGTTCTGAACTTTGTCCCTGGACCTACTCTGCAGTGCTGGGCAAGTAGCTTCACATTCCTCTCTGCTTCTCCCTTACCCTCTGTTGCTCTAGACTCTTTATCTTTGGGCCAGAGGCTGGCTGGCTCTTACCGTGCATTTGTTACAGTGTTTAGCATAATGAGATCCCGGACTGATTTGGGCTTCCTGGCACAGCTGTGATGCTGAAAGTAGCAGTTCACCTACAGTTGCTTTTCTGTGGGGAAATGGAGGCTAGGTATAGGCAGAGCCAGGGCATCCAGGAGAGCTTCACTGTTCACAGGGGCAAGGATTTCAGCGCATACGTTATCTCCCCTTGTGGATGCTCCTACTAGAAAGTAAGCAACAATAGCCACCTTTTGTCATGACTATAATGTCATTAGCATGAAGCGACAATGGTGTCTGGCGACACAAAACCGATGCTGTCCAGTCATTCACAGTGAGCACACAGAGCAGGGACATAATTCAGCAGGTTTTTCGACAGGCTCTTGCAGCCTTACGTTAAAAAAGACACAGTCCCTTTCAGTAGCTTTGTTCTGGTTTCATCTAGGCTTGCCCCTTTCACAAGAGGAGCCCCTCAGCAAAGAATATTTTCTGAGTTTTTCTCTATGCCAGGTTGCCCTGTCGAAATTAGTAGCTACGCATTTGAGACAAGGGTGCCCAGAAGCTGTTTGGTAAACAGGATCCTAGATTTATTGCCTGAACCTGCCCTTTCAGGATGCTGATGACTGCGCTGTTCACTAGTCAAATCTCTCAACACCCGCCCTCCCCTCCAGAAAAAATGTCAGGCTGGAGAGCAATTCTGGAGGCAAACAAGCTACTCGAGCAGGAGGTGAATTTTCATTTCGTATCTGAGAAATGCTGAAGGTGCTTTTCTGGTGAAAATGAGTCTCGTGCTCAAGTGGAACAACCTTCCTAATGCCAAATTTCACTCTAGCACATTGCAAGTATCTGGTTAATCAAACGCTCCTCCTTGATCAATGTTCATCTCACCCCTCGGGTAGGAAGGTGTAACGTATTACAAACACATTCATACGGACCACCTTCGGTTACAGTTTACATAAAGCCAGCAGGAAACTAAATAACACTGCAACTCTGATGAAGTTTTGTGAACTGTGGCATGAGGTATAAAACCTGCCAACTTGGGGAAGAAATGGACTGAGTCAGGGAACAGCTAAGGGGACCGCCGAAGGTCCTTGGTTCAGATTACGTAGCATGCATTTTTTGGTATTCATTTTAAACAGTGGGCTGGAGATACTGCATAAATGAGCAAATAAAGCCAGATTTGGAATCCAGTACACCGAGAATCATACTATAGCAATTCCTCTGAAAGATGTCTGTGTGAATTCAGCCTTCTGAGGTGCTTTGCCCTGGTTTAGAGTAGTCAGAGACCTGCTTTTCTGAGGAACTCCAAGTGTGAAATATTTGTGCAACTGATTCAGCTGCTTCTGCTGCTGCTCCCGAGGTTGTGTGTTGATAGCAAGCATCACATTCCTGCAGTAGCGCCTACAAACCCTATAAAACTGGAGACGGAAGGTAAGAGACTCAAGGCATATCGTAAATCTTTCCCAGTGTGATGCACAGATGCATGGCTCACTTAAAAAAAAACCCACCCTAACTTTTATTTTTAAAGGGGTCAAATGTGGTGAAGTGACCCCTTATTTCAGCCTTATTTTGAGAATTTGGTCAGGGATTAACACACATTAAGATTCAGAAAGCTTCCCTCGTCAGAAGTTCTGCTAACAATACCAGCAGAGCTGTCGCCTCTAGGTGATGACTGAGAGGCTATGTAAGGGCTTTCATGTCAAATCCTCAGGATTAGGTACTTTTTCTTCCATGGTAAATTGAATCACAGAGCCATATCGTGCTGTGTGCCATGATGTGGCTCTTTGCCCAGAAATGCTTAGGGTTACAATAATTAATTGCCCAGGTGTCATGGATATGCTACTGTATCAAAGCTTGGCTGAAACTGAATAATGTGGTCGTGGGACAGGTAGGGTAAACTAAGCCACTCTCACTAAATGGAGAGATTGCACGTATGTGATGATGTGCTGTGATGGACACTAAACCCTCTGTAAATAAGATAGTGGGAATAAAGTATCATCAGGAGGCTGATATACGTGATTTTGCACATTTTGGACATTTAGCCTGGAAGTTTTTCCACCTGTTTTTGTACTATGTAAGGTTCTTACACTACCTAAAGCATGTCACGTTCTCAAAGGTGGAACAGGAAGGATTAAAAAATACATGGTGGAAACTATTTTTTAATGAGGCTACTTCAAGTACAGTTATTGCATTTTAGGCATGAGTGATTTCGCAGCATTGTCAACATTAAAACCCATTGCGAGGTTTGGCTGGAAGGCAAACCAGAGATCTAAAAGCACTTCAAGTTTGCCAAACCAAGATAAGAGCACATCTCTCTGAAGTTATTTGGTATCCTTAATAAAGATCATAGTATTTGTAAACTAGCCAAACCTCAGTAAAATCAAAGGTTGTTTTTAATTCTTTCATAATACCAAGGCTCCATATGATCCAACATGACAGATAATAGCTTTGAAAATATTTACCATTTGTTTCTGGCCAAAAAATGTATTAATACCATGAGGCCTCTTTATTGCCTCTTTATTTGATGCATTTCAGCAATCAAAGCTTTCTAGAGAAGCCCAAGTGTTAATGAAATTAAACTTCGTTGAGTGGTTGAAGGATAGCATTTATAATAAATCGAATCCCAAATTTCTGATCTGTTGAATAAGGCTAATCAGAAAGATCCTTTTTCATGCTGAAATGTAACTCCTGTACTGTAGTTTCCTTTTTCTTTTTTCTTCAGAGGTGAAATGAAAGGCAAAAAGAGAAGCAGATTCAAAGAGTTTTAGCTAAGCTTAAACTGAGACTTTTACCCTAGGTGAAAACTTCAAAGGCTGGAGAGTTTTAGACGCAATTGTTTGGACAGCCTTTAAACGAGAGCTTTGTCTTTATGTGGTTGATAAATGATTACTGTGGTCAACAGATATCGTGAGTATCGAAAAGATCTGAGCTGTTGCTTATGGTCGCAGGTGCAGGCCCTCCTTTTTTTTCCGAGGGGTGTCTTGCCCTACCTCTGATCCTCTTCCACACCTCTCAGAGAAGGATACAGTACAGCTCCCAGCTGCACTGTTGCGTAGCGCTTATTGAATTGCTCGGGGGACACAGGCGTTTTTGCCTGTTCCTGAGAGAACGTGCCGCTGGGGTCAGCACTGCACCAACTGGCCCAAGTCGTTAGGAGTCCTGTTTATGCCACTGTGCAATACTCACTGTTACAGTACCTAAATCACCATTGCCTTTCTGTTCCCTAATAGGGAGCGTTGGGATTGTATTAAGCGATCTGGAGCTTTGTTGGTGCTTAAAAGGGAAATCCCCCTCTCCTGCCTACCTCTGAACAAACACTCTAGCCCTTTCCCTGTTGCCAGCATTAGTGCTTGTGCAGCAAGCTACATTTTTGGTTTTTTTCTCTTTCAGGTGTTAATCCAAGGGAAGGGGTGGAGGGTGTAGCAGGACTACTATTTTTGATCAGCTTAAACCAACAGTGAAATTGCCCTGAGTGTCACGTAGCTTATGAAAGCGTGATTTTACGTGTCCAAACTGACTTCTAAAGCATTTTATAAGCACTTGGTTGCGCAATAGTTGAAAATTAGGCCATTTTCTTAAGAATTTGAATAAAGATCTGGGAGGCCTATGTTTGAAAAGTACATGTTTTTGAAAATCTTGTCCCCAGATACTTCTGCAAAGATATGTATAGCCAGCCACATTCCTGGGAAGCAGTTGTCCATCAGCATGGAAACCTTGTTAACATCCAACTCTAACTTGATTCTCCAAATCTATTATTTTGTGAAGTGTTCACCATCAAACTTGAATGAAGGTCTAATTCACAATGTTATGAGGGCAATACACTTCAAAGCAAGAGGAAATCTATTTCAGTACTTGTATTTTGATTAATGAGTTTTCTGAATCCTTTAACCATATTTATGTTTGTCAGGTGTGGCAGCTCAAGGATTAATGATATCTTCAGAGCTATTTTTCTGTATATGATTTGATGCCTGCAGTGATGATTACCGAGAAATATTTCATTTTCCAAAGAGCAGCCACTTATTAATAAAACAGATTATATCAGAAACTATAGAGCACCACATAGCAGGAGCCTACACTGTTATTGTCACAAATAATTGAGAGAAATATAGATAGCTTTCACAAAAAAAAAAAAAAAGGAGAATAAATGAAAAGGACTATTTAGCTTTTGAGAGATGGAGGAATCTAAGGTGTACATTAAATTTCTGAAGGCAGCAGACATCTGGTGGTCTGGGAAGTGCCTGCAGTTTGACAGCTAGATTGTGCCTTTAGGCACAGTCATGAACTAGAGAGGACTGGAGGAACATAATGCCTGTGAGACTGCCTATGGAGGCACAGCCCCCTGCTGTGAAGGGCAAAAAGAAGGGCTTCTACGAGTACATCAACAGCAAAAGGAAGCCCTTTTGCTTCCTTTTGAGCCTGCTTCTGAATGGGGAAAAATGTGGGCCTGCTTCTGAATGGGGCAGGAGACCTGGTGACAAAAGACATGGAGAAAGCTGAAGTATTCAGTGCCTTCTTTGCCTCATTCTTTACTGATAAGACTGGCCTTCAGGAGTCCCGGGGCCCTCAGAGCAATAAGAAGGTCTGGAGCAAGAAATACTCACCCTCGGTGGAGGAGGATCAGGTTGGGGAACATTTAAACAAACTGGACATACCCAAGTCCATGGGAGCTGATGGGGTGCCCCCACAAGTGCTGAGGGAACTGGCCTATGTCATTGTGAGGCTGCTCTCTATTATCTTTGAAAGATTGTGGTGATCAGAAGTTCCTGTGGACTGGAAGAAGGCAAATGTCACTCCAACCTTCAAGAAGGCCAAGAGGAGGATCTAGGGAACTACAGGCTGGTCAGCCTCACCTCAGTCCCTGGGAAGGTGATGGAGCAAATCCACCTGGAAAACATTTCCAAACATATTAAGGACAAGAATGTGACTAGGAATAGTCAGCAAGGATTTATGAAGGGGAAATCATGCCTGACCAACCTGACAGCCTTCTATGAAGAGATGACTGGATTAGTGGATGAAAGAAGAAGAGTGGATGTTGCTTATCTTGACTTCAGTAAGGCTTTCAGCATCGTCTCCCTTAATATCCTCATTGGACAACCAGAGGAAATGTACACTAGGTAAGTGGACAGTGAGGTGGATTGAAAAACAGCTGAACTGCCAGGCTCAAAGGGTTGTGATCAGCAGCACAGCTAGCAGCCAGTCACCAGTGGTGTATCTGAAGGATCAATACTGGGACCAATTTCTTCATTAATGACCTGGATGATGGGACAGAGTGCGCCTTAACAGGTTTGAAGAGGAAACAAAACCTTGATGAATGGTCGATACTCCAGAGGGTTGTGCTGCCATTCAGAGGGACCTGGACAGGCTGGAGTAATGGGCTGACAGGAACCTCATGAAGTTCAGCAAAGGGAAGTGCAAAGTCCTGCCCCAAGGGAGCAATAACCCTATGTACCAGTACACACGAGGGGCTTACCAGCTGGAAAGCAGCTCTGCAGAGAAAGACTGGGGGTCCTGGTGAACACCAAGTTGATCATGAGCTAATGACGTGCCCTTGTGCCAAAAGCAGCCAATGGGCTGCATTAGGAAGAACATTGCCAGCAAATAACCCTATGTACCAGTACACACGAGGGGCTTACCAGCTGGAAAGCAGCTCTGCAGAGAAAGACTGGGGGTCCTGGTGAACACCAAGTTGATCATGAGCTAATGACGTGCCCTTGTGCCAAAAGCAGCCAATGGGCTGCATTAGGAAGAACATTGCCAGCAGGCTGAAGGAGGTCATCCTTTCCCTCTACTCAGCACTAGTGAGGTCACCACTGGAGTGCTGTGTCCAGTTCTGGGCTTCCTGGTACAAGAAAGACATGGACATAGTGGAGAGAGTCCAGAAGAGGGTGATGAAGATGATTAAGGCACTGGAGCATCTGTCATATGAGGAGAGGCTGAGAGAGCTGGGACTGTTCAGTCTGGAGAAGAGGAGGCCCAGGGGGAATCTGATCAATGTAATGGGAGGGGGTGAAGAAGACAGAGACAGGCTCTTCTCAGTGGTGTGGAAAGGACAAGAGTCAATGGGCACAAATTGAAATACAGGACATTCCATTTAAACAGACGAAAAAACTTCTTTACTGTAAAGGTGGTTGAACACTGGAACAGGTTGCCTAGAGCTGTGGAGTCTCCATCCATAGAGATATTCTGTGGTGGGTTGACTCTGGCTGGGCGCCCGG
>NW_008824770.1:716090-728264 GCF_000699105.1 Pygoscelis adeliae
CCCTGCTCTGCCATGGGGTCCCCTATGGACTGCAGGTGGATATCTGCTCCACCATGGATCTCCATGGGCTGCAGGGGGACAGCCTGCCTCACCATGGTCTTCACCACGGGCTGCAGGGCAATCTCTGCTCTGGCGCCTGGAGCACCTCCTTCCCCTCCTTCTTCGCTGACCTTGGTGTCTGCAGAGTTGTTCCTCTCACATATTCTCACTCCTCTCTTCCGGCTGCTGTTTCACAGCAGTTTTTCGCCCTGCTTCTGAAATACGTTATCACAGAAGCACTACCACTGTCACTGATGGGCTCAGCTTTGGTCAGCAGTGGGTCCATCTTGGAGCCGGCTGGCATTGGCTCTGTTGGACATGGGGAAGCTTCTAGCAGCTTCTCACAGAAGCTACCCCTGTAGCGGCCCGCTACCAAAACCTTGCTACGCAAACCAGACTGAACACAGCTCAGAGCAACATGCTCTAGGTGACTCTGCTTTGAGCAAGGGGTTGTACAGATGATCTTCAGAGGTGCTTCCCGCCCCAACTATTCTGTGATTCTGATTCTGGATGTTGAAAACATGGCAGGACTGGATTGCTGCAAAAGGAAAAACTTTGCAGTTTTCACTCTACCAAATGCAGTAAGATATTCCCTAATGTGCAATGTTTGAAGCATTATATTTTCAAAGCTAGGATACATTAAGCAATTACCAAACAGTTAATTCACTTCCCTTCTCCCCTAGCATGGTGTAGGTCAGTAAGTACGCTAGTAACTATGTAGGCAGAGCAATTTAAGCACTGAAAATCATTACTTTGGCATAACCTTTTGGAATAAAGAACAGCCTTTAGGAAAGGAATTTAATTAAACTTTAACATATGCAGAGCCCCAAAGCTTTTTACAGAAAAAAAAATGGATAAAATAGCCTAAGATATGTTTTCTGTTTGTGACCAGGATATGAATTATTTTTCAACCTTATTGATGAACTTTGTATATTTGTAATGAATACTGAATAAGAAATAACTTTTTTCTTACGAATCTTAACGTGACTTCTTTGAGTTGAGGTCTACAGAGCCAAAAAACAATTTGGTTATATAGTTTTGGCTTCACACTGTAGATATGTATTTACATGTTGTAGACTGAGATAGTCTGGTATTCAAGCCTAACCTGCAACTCGTTGTCTATGGTTTGATCCAAGGAAGCATTTATTCATGGCTGGATTTTTTGTCTCTTTCTCATTTCTGGAATGACCCTATCAATTTTGCCTTTTAAAATAGCCACTGCAACAATAATTTCCCTAGTCCTAAACTTCCTAATTGCCCGAACATCTCTTTCGAAGCTAAGACTAGGCTCTTAAGTAACACTGATGCATCTGAGATGTTTACTCTTAATTTTGAAAATCTTGGCCAGCAGTATAAAGCAAAAGGCCTTGAGGAGAAAAGCAAACTTGAAATTATAGTCCAAAATCTTGCATTAACATGAGGAGATCAGTCTTCTTGTATTGCTTAAGGGAAACTCATAAACATGCTTTTCCCCTACAAAAAGGTGTTCACCACATATTACCGCTAGCATGCCGGTGTTTTGGGCTACTTTCCTTTAATAGCCTTGCAATGGCTTTAGGTTCCAGGAGGCCGAGATGACCTCTCGGCTTCATTACTGCAACGTCCACATGGGATTAAAGAAGTTTGCTAACATTAGAGGAGAGCCTATGTCCGTCCTTTGTACGTAACCATACATACCCATGGCCTGACATAGACTAGCAGACTATTTAAAGGCTATTTTTGTGATTCCCAAAGATCCATTGCTTAAAAAAGTGTAGTTGCTGTTGCATTGTGACACCTAGGACTATTCATCTCTGACAAGGCTGTAAAAAGGACCAGAGTGTTTTTTATGGGGAAACCGAGATCCAGGAACAGCCAAATGTAGGGTTTCAGAACATAGGCTGAGATCATTTGGAAGTTCACATAAAGCCCAATAAATTATCTGATTTTCAGCTGAGTTTAGGCTCCAGCTCCACAGCTCTTACCACATTCTCTGGTACTTGAGTTTTTCCAAATTAATCATTTCATGTTCCAAGTATCCATTTAAAGCACAAGGAAAATAGCTAGAGGAAAAATTATAAGGTGTTTTTTTGTGTCATTGAAATCTCTCTCTTGTAGGTGTCACTAGCAGCTCATCCCAAAAGTTCCATCTGAAAACAGACAGCACTGACTCTCACCATGTTCTCTTGACAAGCCTTCCTGTGTTTTTTTTCAAAGGGGGGACATGTTGTGATGGACTTTAGCTTTTGCTTACAGTCAGACCTGTAGACTTGTAGCCTGAGGATTAGGACATTTAGGGGAAAAATTGATTTGCTTGAGCTCTTATGCATCTCACATGGGATTTTATTTATCTCATGAGGAATAGAAATTAGTGTATTGCTACCAAAATATCATACCTTCTGCATGAACAAGCTATGCATTTTTCAGCCCTGGTATGTATTCCTTCCTCTTACCTGTTAAGCCTCATACCCTGCTCAGCTTTTCGGCCCTGCTGTCCTGCCTGCCTTGCTGGCGTGTACTTGATTAGAAATTGCCTGGGTACCTCAGAGCTAGGCAGCCAGTGAAACAGGCTGCGTGTCAGGGGCAAAGAAACGTCACCACACATAAGAATTGCCAAGAAGATCCTAGGAGATTCTTTAGCTTTCCTCAGCCCTTAGACCCTTTGCTGTCTATGACTGTATTTTACAATGGAGCTGATATTAACATTCTTATGGAGCTGTATTGCACACAATAATTCATACCGTATTTCATATACCAAGTTGCTGTTAATTCTAACTAATGCAAAATATTCTTTTTTTTATATACGGCCAGTAGTTCCACTTGCAGTAGAGTGAATGAAGACTAATTCTCAGTTGTCCTATTAGTTTCTGATTTCTGAAAGTTAATTTTAATAATGCATGGCCAAGATGCAAACACACACAAAAAAATTCAATAGCAATGTGTGCTTATTTTGAAGGAAAAGTAAACAGTGAGCTATGCTCAGACTTGATTGTCTGCCTTTGGTATTTCAAATATATAACCCATTCTTATTATTTTAGATCCTTTTTACAGAGTGTTTATTTTAAAATAGATCTCAGATTGAATAAAAAGATGTGTTTTGTTCTATTTAGGACCGGATTAATATGTTAACTATAGATTAATGTTTCAGAAAAGTGGATTGTTCTTCTTTTCACCACTTCATGCTCTCTCAGTAACTCCTCACCATCCATCCCGATTAGTCAGTCTGTTGTCAGTTTTTAGCTGACCACAGATCATACAATTAAACAACGTAAAAAAAAAAATTAGCAAATTTTCCTAAATAAATTGTTTGTTCCCAGAAAAACTGGCTAAATTAGTACCTGCCTATAATGTCGAGTGTGAAGCCTTGCGCTAATGACAAAGGGGCAATACTGTTGGATTCAACTGATAGTAAAAAGCCACATGTCTCTTCGTTAACTTGCCACCTGAGAAGACTCACAGAAAGGAGACTGTGTGCTTGCTGTGAGCACAAAGGAAAAAAAAAAGGTAGTTTTGTTACTATCCTTTGGCATGTGATGACCGGAACAAAACAATATAGCTGTAACCCTGTGTATGGGGGAAGAGATGGGAAGGTTGTAAGAGGAAAAGAGCTCTTGTCCTTGTTACTTAACACAGAGCTTGCAATGTGGTGGAGAGGATCGATCACATTTTTGATAACTGTGTTTATTGTATTTTCCCGAGCATAGCCCACAGATTATTTGGAAGAACAATTTTTGATTTGGCAGTAGTTTGGATTGTTTATATATAGACAAATACATATGCCTGCATATGCATATGCAGGTAAGGCAAGAGGAGGTGTACTTCAGCACATCCCCTCTTCTTCCAGCAGTCATCAGATACAGCTCCCCAGTAATCAGCAGTCCCTGTTCCCTCTCCCTTCAGCCTCTGATCCCTTGCCCGCTCCACTAACACTTCTCAGCTTGATTTTGTGGGGGTTCTTAAAAGTTCAGGTTATCTGAGGCTCTCTTCTTGAGGAATGGGTGCAACTTATGTCTGTACTGTGTTCTTATGATGATACAGATTAAAATATTTGACTAGACTCAAGAATCAATCCCTGTGGAAAATCTTGCGACCTTCACCTCTGGAACAGAAAACGTAACATAATGCATCCTCGCTACCAACCCAAAACAGCCTTTTCCTAGTGGCAGTGTGAAAATAAGCTTCTTTGGTTCTGCTTTGCTTTCCGGCAAACCGTGGAGATCCTTGTCAGGGGAGCTTTCTCTAGCGAAAACGCAAATGCAGTGTTCAGCAAGAGGTGTAAGGAACACAATGACCCAGATTCATTGCAAGTGTAATTGCTGCAGATTTTGTGGTTAGCAGTGGAAAAAAAAGAAGAAAAGGTTTTTTTAAAAAAGTATTTTAAAGAGTTTTGCAAGTGCTCCTTCGGCATACTGGGCAGTGAGCTTAGCACAGAAGTCAGAATCAGGAATCTGGATTTCTGGAGGCAAAATGTTGATGCACGATAATGCGGGAACTTGTCATCCAGAATGGGTTAATGTGGTAACAAAACAGCAGTGTTTCTCCTAAGTTCAAAATGGACCTTCTTAGCAAATCAGCTGCATAATGCAAAAATACAAGCAGAAACCAGACACAGAGGTGAATTGCCTGAGGGTCTCACATATTTCAAAGCAGAGAAATGTAATGATATCTTAAAGAGGTATAGACAAGCCAAGGAATACCTGTGGCATCTGATTACAATAATAGAAATTCTGCTGAAAGGCTTAGGAAGATTAACAATATTAACCTTGCTGTCGTATTTATCCCATCTTCTTTGATAAGCAAAGCCTCAGTAATCCAATGACAGTGGCTCTAAGATTTTTGGTTGTTGTCATTATTCTCACTTGAAAATAAGTATTATATATTATTTAGGTTAATGTCTTCACTACACATGGTGACATACTTTTATCTTAGAAAAAATCGAAATTTGAAACATGAAAGAAGAAGAAACAGGGCAAGAGTGTATTAATTACAGAGCTTTAAAAGTTCTGGGCCATGGTCAGACTATCACTGCAGAAATAACTGTGACATCCAAAAGCTTACTGCTTCTCAAGCCAAGGCTGTTTGCTTACATAGATCAGCAGATAGAAAGGATTGGCGTAGATCCTGTTTACAATAAGGGCAAAGTGTGCAAGGAAAAGAAGTCTTACCATTGTTTTCTAAAAGGAGGTCAGCAAACCATGAAGATACCCAAGCAGATTTGGGACATGTAATAACATCTCTGCTCGGTTAACAGAAAAGAAAAACCAAACAAAGGTGAGCTGATGGAAAGTAGTCCGCCTGGCCTGTGACACATAGGATTTTCTGTAGGTTGAGTCTGTGTTTGGGTCACAGATTATGAACCAAGAGCATAAACAGCAACAGCAGCACATCAGACTGGGGGGTAACAGCGCTTGCTTGCATAGATGTGCCTGTAGGCAAGACAACACAGATGCTCGAGATTGCCTGGCACATGGGATTCAGCAGCAGTGCGAATCTCCTTGTTCGTTTATTATCAGTGATTCACCCTGTTTTAATATAGACAAATATTCCCCTGGCTTTTTTGGGGCAAAATGCTAACCTAGCTGAAATCTAATTTTGTTGGAAAAGGATTTGGGTGAACTTGCTCTAAATAAACTTACCCCATTTACCAACTGTAGAGTCTGCAGCTTTGGTCCCAGAGGGGACCAGCTGATAGTGGTATTTGAGAGCACTCTGTTTTCAGGTCACTTAATGAGCAACACCATTGTTCTCCTGGCATCCTATAGAGAGTGACTCACATGACAGCGTGTACCGCTACAGTGGTCCAGGACCAAGTCCCAGTCTGCAGTTATCCCCGTGTCAAATCTGAGTGGCTCCATCCAGCTACTTTGGACTTAGACGGTAAAAAAGAGATCAAAAAGCAGCTGCTTAATTTCTACATTTCCTGACTTTTCAGTACATTTAAAAATTGTAACCTTCCTATTACTATGAAGTATGTTTTTATACTTAATATTCAGCTATAAATGCTGAAGGATGCCAGACCACAAATCTGGACCCAGCATTAGTCTGCCAAAAGGCATAGTGGAACAACATGTTTATGCAAATGGTGCAGTAACTGATAAATCCATGTCGCTTAAAAACATCCAGAATTATTACACATGGCATCTTCGAATGTGTCCTGTGCTAAATGCTGTCGAGATACTGACTGATTCATTGAGCCATGTATGTGAATTACATGTACCAGGCCCGAGTCTCAAGCTTTTTCTTTAGACATCTGTTTGTGAGAGTAGGCACAAAGCACTGCTGGCCTTGTTTGGGTCTAGAATAGCTGCGCCTCCCTCATGCCTGACATGAAAGGCACAAGGCATTAGAGAATCAGGCACAGGTAGCGTCAAAAGGCAGCGACATATTATAGCAGGTAGCCTTTAACAGCATTTCTGAGACAAGTCCTAGGACCACTGCAACAGGATCGCTGGGAATTGGATAAATGTGTAGCCAGGTTTCAGGCTCTGAGCAGCTTTGCTATTGCATGGTTTCCACCCGCATTTGTCCTTGAGTTTGGTGGAGAAAAATGCTCAGGTTTTCCAATTTAGCACTTTTCACCAAAAAAATAGAAAGCTCTCGATGAGTAAGTCTGCCAAAAACCTGTCATATGCTTTTGTCCAGTAGAACATTTCAAGGTTTTTTTCTTACTCTTTTTTTTTTTCTTCTGCCCATTTAGAATGACTGCATCCTTATACACGTGCTGTAGCGCAAACCCATCTGACTGCATCGTCCTATTTATTTAATAGGAAGGGAAATAGTTCTTTTGCACTGGTGGTCATTTCAGGACCATCTAGGACATTAGCACAACAAACTGGGTAAATAAATATTGTGAGAGTATTGTGTTTCTTTGTACATTCCTTCAATTTCTTGCTTCAATATAGCTGTCTTAACACGTGCAGCATTCGCTTCTCAGACCATTATTAGGCTTGATTTTAAAACTGCAGCAAGAGAACTGTGTGGAAAAGTACTGCCACATGGATCACAGTGTGTTTGCCTGTTCCACCTTGAAAATATGTTCCGTTTTTTCTGCCTATTAGCAGAATGCAACAAAACAAGAATGAGAAAGTTACTAATTGCTTTGAATGCTACATCAATAATGTACAGATAGATGCCATACTGTGGCATAAACCATCTTGAGTGGAATTGCATCACGTCAGAAAAAAACCACAATTTGCAATCCCACTTCTAGACTAGAGCAGACTCTACTAGAGCAGAGCAAGAAAGTGTAGAACCCTATAAAAAGATTGCTAAATGGAAACAGCAACCTTTGCCATCTGAGGCTTGGTGATCACTGCATGAGCTGCTAACAGGGTGGGTTAAACAGCTTGCCAGTACTGAGTGATTCCAATGCTGCGTGTTTCCGTGGTTGTCAGTTAAAGCACCGCCTGCAATAACGTGATGTTTTGTTAGCAAAATGCTTTAAATGCTACCCTAAAGGGAGGGCAATTTTAGCAAGGCTTTTCTTTTTCAATATATCATCTGCCAAGCCCAGTCATTTTTATAAGGTGCAGGACAGTAGCCAAGAAAACTAAAAAAAAAAAAAAGTGTGTGTGTGTATATATATGTATGTACATATAAATTGTAGAGGGAAGGATGCTTAAGAAGTGTATTCATCAAATATGGCAAGCAAAGTGAATGTGGTGAAAAGTTCGCGATTTTACTGCATGCTGAAGATATTAGTTGGTATTTAAACAGGACAAAACTGTAATGTCATCACTGCCTTAGAAAAAGGTGCTGACAGCCTGCATAAGCAAACGTTTATCTCTCCCATCAGATCTCAAGCCAATGAGTTCATAGGGGACTGCTGCAGGAGTTCGGCTGGGACTCCGGGAAGGCGCTGGTGTGCTGCCTGCTTGTGAAACATAACCCCCAGCACGCAGAAGGAATACGTCTTAATCTTTTCTTAAACGGCGTATTTCCTTCCGAATCAAATGCCCTGTCAGATAAGTCGGTTGTCAGAAGGAGGGGCCTGAGGAGGGGGTCTCTGCCAGACTCCCTGTGCCTGCTGGCTGACCTCAGCTTGACGTGATTCTGACCTTTTGGATACAATCTTTCAGATGTGAGCCTTTGGGTAGCTCCCTACTCCAATAACGCTGGACCTAGAAAATAACTGTGAAGTGAGAACATGTTTACGGTCTGATCCCGCGCCTTTGGAGTCAATGGCAAAGCTCCCCTTGACTTTCTTTTGTGTAGGCCTGAAGCTGTAATGCTATTCTGTTTAGCCACATCGTCTCAAGGCACCCATAAGACGTTGTGGCCCAGATGGGCCTCCCCGGGGTCCTCCCCCATACCCTGCCCAGAGGCCAGGAGCCCCATTTCAGCTTCAGTCCCTGCCTGAGCTGTGCTGGAAGAGAGCTGGTCTCCAGCTCTGTCACAGCTGTGGGTCCTCTTGTTCTGGACCTGACCCGTATGTTGCCTTCCTACTTTGACTTTGGCCCTGCGTCATCACCATGACCTTGCCCAGTGATCTGGGCCCTTGGTTGAACCCGGCTGCCCCCTGGCCTGGCTGGGATGGTGGGACAAGCCCTGCCTGGAGAAGACCTGCCCTGCCCCCCCCGAGGACCTCACCACTCAGCCCCCAGCAGTCCCTGTCCTGCTGCGCCCCGGCACTGGAGCTCCTCTGTGTAAAGCAAACCGAAAGCCTAGAGCCCTAAAAGACACAGCTTACTTCTCCTTTACCACTTCCTTCCTCATTATCAACCCCTGGTGTTGGTGAGGGAATGGCCACCATCCATGTGAGGAATGACAGAGGGACAGACGCTGTGATAGTCCCCCTTTCCTCATTAAACTCGCCTGCTTTTATTCCGATTGCTTCCAGTGGGGTTATCCATCCACGATGCAACACACTGTCAATTTACAAATTAGTGTTATCAGATATTTATAGGGAAAGTGTTGATTTTATTGCTGCATCGTAATCGCCATTACATATAATTTCTACTGTTCCAAATGAAATGTGGTTTTCAACACGGTACCAGAAATTGCATGGCATTCCCAGGTGTGCATGCTTATGTACTCCTCAGGGCATGTGTGTGCTGGCTTACCTAGGGAAAGTCTCCTTATGTCCTACGTAAAAAGCAGTGTCGCAGACTTCTTAAAGAGTTTATCGCTCTGAATAAAAGGTAAAAAAACTCTTCTCATTTCAGAATATATAGTTTTTCTGCCATTAGCAACATTTTAGTGCTCTTTCTAGATCTTCTGCAAGGTATTTTGATTCAAAAGTTATATTTTCTTATTTTGCAAACTTTCCTGCAAGCCATTTACAGATCCAATAGATAAAATCACTTTCCATCAGCGATACTGAAAACGAAGGGGAGTTTTTCTCTTGCTGAAATGCAGCAGGGTGTAGCTCATCCAAACCCCTCTGATTCCCCTATTAATCTCAGCAACCTATTTCTATCCCAACAGGTGTAGTTCGCCAGGTGAGGCCCATTGTTGGACCTTTCCATGCCATCCTGAAACTGGAGATGAACTACGTCATGGGTGGAGTGGTATCTCATCGTAACATTGTCAATGTTCACATCTTTGTCTCCGAGTACTGGTTCTGAGAGAGCGTGTAAAACCCCAGACAAGCAAGTCACTCCAACCTGAAGCATTACCACAAACTATTATGTCATATACTTGTTTGTAAAACCCAATAGTGGTTTTTTGTTTTATTTTTAAATATTTGGTTTATAGTTTAAGACAAATAACAAGCTATTACGTTGATTAGACATAGGGTGGAGCAAATTAAGTGAGCCTGATGTAGTAGTTGTCTGTATAAATAAGTAGTGTGTAAAAGTGCTCAGCTGCCTAGTGAAATTTAAAACTTTTCTAAATGTTTAGGCAGATCTTAACTATTGCTCCTTGGCCAGATAACCAGAGCGACTGAGGATGTGGAACAAAATAGATGTCAGAGTTCATTGGGATGAATATATGGTATCTTTGGATGGAAGAAGTTTGGTAAGGATTAGTAATTTCACCACAACATTAACTACCTTGGAAGGAGTCAGATTGCCAGAAAGTGCCAAATACTCGCTTTTGGGCCCCAGTAGGGTAACTCTGAATAGGCACCCAGAATTGCTAATCATTTCTGAAAAGTTTAGCCTAGATGTTTTAAAAGCGCCATTCAGCTACGGCTAC
The DNA here is from genome assembly GCF_000699105.1 of Pygoscelis adeliae. NCBI lineage: Eukaryota > Metazoa > Chordata > Aves > Sphenisciformes > Spheniscidae > Pygoscelis > Pygoscelis adeliae. Next base: position 726,249 of record NW_008824770.1, read on the forward strand.
AAGAGGAAGTGCAAAAGGAATTAGAAATAGTAAGAGACTAACAAGCTATTGCACATATTAAAAAAATAGTCCTTTTTTGTACTTATTATTTGATTGTAAGATTATGTTTGATTCTAATTAAAAAATACCTCTCATTGAAATTAACTTCTTACAAGGATAAGGCATATTGCTTAAATTCCAATCTCATCTGTACTCAGCAATACATGGGAAACTCGGACCTGTATCTCCTGTCTATTATAGAGTAAAGCTCCGTACCTTTTTAAAATCGGTAATAAAATCAGCATGTTAAACTGTACACTTCCTATGCACCAAACCAAGGCATATGTAATAATATAATGAAACTCTCACAAATAAATGAATGTTTAATGTATTTTCTGGGCATCAAAGTAACGTATCTTTTTTGTTACAGAACAGAAAACAAATAGCTTCATGTTTCAGTTTGTTATGTTTGTTAAGATATGAGGAAATAAAGAAAGTCAGATGGGAAGTACTCAAACGTATGCTATGGTTTCTGCTTACCAGAAAAATCGTATAATATACAAAAATAATCTCCTGTAAGCAAATTAATTATATGTATATATTACACATTCCCCACTCGAAACAGTCCGCTATTTCATCAGTCATCATTGGCGCTAGGCATTTGTCTCCTCCTTTTGTACAAAAGCCCCTGAAGCTTAAGGGAATCTTTGCATTGACCCGAATGATCTTTGAATAAGACCGATAAAGACCCTCCTCTCTGATCCATTGCAAATAAAAGACCGTAACAACTTTACTGTGTTCATACAGATGTCTTCATTACATTCTCTGTGGCAGGGAGGCTTCTCTGCCTGCAGCATTCTCACTCCTTAAATGAGGATTTTATGATAACATATTCTCATAAATAGAATTTGACTAAAGGATACCCTCTTGACAGTATTTGTTCCCCCCACACTTACAGAGCATCCCAACCCCGTACACAGCCTGGTTTTCAGGATGCCATCAGCTTAAAACATGTGCAGTGTTGTTAGTGGCCACCTCTACAGTCCTTATGATTTCAATAAATAGTTAACGTATTTGCGTAGAAAAATGCTATGAAACAGATATATTTATAGCAGGTGACCTTCATCTTTCAACTAACTAATGGAGATTTTAGAAAACTCCAAAGTACAAGAGATACTGTTGACTTCAGGGATTACTAGCCTACGTAATTCCAATTTAGATTGGAAAGTAAAACAGTTTATTATGCTAACAGAGTCCAAGAAAAGGAGGATGGAAGACTCTCCTTAAATCATCAAGTTCTTTTTCTTGCCAGTGTAGGAAAAGTGAGTAGCTGTAGTACCAAAAATACAAAAACTGTTTCCATCTGATTTTCTAGACTGTAATTTTTGATCCTTTATTTCCTCTGTAAGTGGTATTTAGTTGCAGCAGAAAGAACTTTGGGACAGCAGAAATCTAATTTTAGGATCAAACTGATGAACAAACTAATTTACAAACTTCTTTCTGTAAAGGAGAAACCACACACCACCACACACACACACACCCCCCCACACACCCACCCTTCTTCTGTCTGCATTTTTGAGTAAAAATGGGATAGAAGAAGGATTACCACTACTTCCTGGAAAACTGTTTTCCTACATTGTTCCAAATAATCTTTGAAAATTGCAAGCAGCTTTTTAAATAGTCCTGATGTCATATGACAACATTGATCCAGTAGATGATTTTATGTTTTGTGTATAATAAAATTAAAGAGTGCTTAGTGCCATGGTCACCATGACGTGTCTTAACTTTTAGTAGATCAACATAGAAAAACTAGATAATTCAGTAATGATAGGGAAGATTAAATATTTCTCTCATCCAAACCTGTGACAATAAAGTTTCATTTGTTGCAAATGGGACAAAGTAAAACTATTTGTAATTTTTATTGGCAAATCGTTAGAGCCGTTCAAGTGGGAGAACTGCTTATGAAATTGTCACTGAGATCCACTCACTTTGAGGGCTTTTCTTTTGCTGTGCTGTCTTTGGATTGATTAGATCTAA
>NW_008824770.1:728298-733222 GCF_000699105.1 Pygoscelis adeliae
CACAAGTAAATGAGCGTTTAGAAGAAAACAACGAGAACAAGTATAGACTGCTGAGTGCTCATTAGTCTGCTTTTTAAGAGTCATCTGCTCAGTCATACACAGAATGATATCACGTGCCTTGGAAAAACAATCGCACACCATTAAAAGAATGAATAATAACAACTCACAATTACAGATACTACCTAGGATCAAATTACCTGATAAACTATCTTATTTGACACTAGATGAGTATGGAGAGACAAAAATCACTCGAATGAGCAAAGGCTCACAGGTGCTAGCCAGATTCCCGACGGGAGGAGCAGCGGGTCTCAGGTTGTTCTGCCAAAAGTCAGGCATCCTGCATAGATGGGAAGACTCCTTGTGTGCTGCAGGGACTGCTTCTAGGACAAGTCTTATGGCAGGAAAAAAGCCTCAGAGTTATTTCTAGTGGGATTAGGACGGTTTGCCTGAGTAAGCATTCAGTGTACGTAGACAGTTCTGAGTAATCGCGGCCGTAGCCTTAGTCAAATAAAATAATAACAAACCAGGAATATTTCAGATCAATTTGATGATAGACTGATCTACTTTCTACTTCTTCGGTTTAAAAATCACTTCGTGATGGATCTGTAATTTATTAGCAGATAGGGAAGGCAAAATAGCATAGTGTACGTAATCCTACCATAGTTGCTCCTTTTACAGAGGGACGGCACGACAGCCAAGGACAATAGCAATGAAGAACAAACAAGTTCCCTAACGGTGTTCAAATCAGTACATTCCATGTATGATAGCTGGATAAGCTTGTGTGGTGATGACAAAAGTTATTTCATGATTTGGAGAGAAATACTGTGTGCCTTTCCAGGGTAGCTGTCCTAACTACAGTGCATGGTAACTCTTGGAAGCCGGCGTGACTGACTGTAACACTCCAGCATGGCAAATTGCTTGTCAGCACAGTGAATACGTCCATTATTTGGAGCTCGTGCAGCATCAATGTGTTCCCGTCTCAACCACAAAATCACACTACGCCTGAGTTTGGCCCATGAAAAATATTACAGCATCCACTTCGCCCATCCAGTTCATGACTGCATCTGTGCCTGAACACATGCAATCAATCAGTGCTGCGAACATGGCCCTGGTGAAATCTGCCTCGTGCAATGCGGGGTGGAGTGAAAAGCATGGCCCAAGCTGACTGCTGGAGCAGAGTGAGTTACACCAGTGTCACCAACACGTGACAGGCTGCACTTTTTACGGAAGCAGGTTCAATGCAGTTGTGTTCTCACATCCATGCCGGTATAAAGGAATTAAAACAGAGACCCTTTCCAGATTAAATACAGTAACTCTTTATAATGATCTGTAGTTCAGTTAGCAAGTGATGTGGATGACAGCCCATATTTCTAACCAGTTAAAAACATGCTTACTGGTAACTGTACTGAATGCAATTATTATTTAATACCTAATTCTGAACAGTGGCACAAAGCCACCAATTCAACACTGGCTGCCTTATATCATCTGGTATGCAGGTACCCCTGTGAAGACAACTCCTTCCAGGAGCGAGTGTCAGAAGATGTTTACATATGCTGTTTGTTCCACTGAACACAGAGAATATGCTCTGCTCATATGTGATCTTGCTACCTTTATTTTTTAAATATTTGTATTTTTGGTCTGTTTGTGAAAATGTTATTGATGCAGAAAAAAGTAGGTGCCAGCTGTGGCAGAAAAAAAGAGCATGGGCTCTTAGAAACACTGTCTGTGAACGATAGCCTCTAGCAATCCCCTTGCAACATTTCAGCAGCTTGAATTTAATATTCCATAAAAGGCTTTTACAGGGATGCTGAGACATGACTTTTCTGTATTCTGTGGTGGAGTTAATCCATATTGCATACGAAAATTGTGTATATGTATGTATTATGGGTAGCTTGCTAGGTAGGCTTTTTAGAACAAGAAATCCTGATGCCTGAGGAGCGATTCACACCTGCTGGAATGGAGATGATGTTCATGCCGTGACCATATTGCCTTTATCTTAACCAGCTAAGCTTGATGGCTTGTCTCCCAAGTCTCTCGCTCTTGACACTAGCAAGATCACTAATGCAACTGGACAAGAAACCCACCCCAGGGATGCTGTCTATGGGATGGGCTTTCCCAGGTAGGTAGCCCTTCACGGAAGTTCAACAAAGGTTCTGTTCCCTTTGCAATCAGGTATGTTACATACAAAGCCATTTTAATGTCATGTATATACCAACCTTCCCATGAAATTGCAGTGAAGTCTACCCTGTGTCCAGTCAGGAGTAATTGCTATTAACAGATGAGCCAGGGGAAGCTCATTCTGAGCTTTTCCTGTTAAATTCCAGGTTTAGAGGCAGTTGGGTAAAAATTTATTCATTAGAAGTATGGGTGACACACTGAGTACTGTCCCTGTTAAATATGCTGCCAGTTTATATCCTTTTTGAACAAGACAATAATCTCAGTTGACAGCTCGATGCATGTACTGGCCAGCTGAATCCAAGACATTAAAACCTGGCCTGGAAAACCCCATACTGCTGCTGCTGGAAGCGCCGACGCCAAGCCCAGGCCGTGGGGAGGACTGGCGACGGTTGGCCATGGTTGGCATGGTTGTGCACAGCACACATGCAGCACAACTCAGGCAAGGACCAAGGCTGAGGGCCCCAGTGCAGCTCCCAGATTGATGTGTGCAGGCCCCCAGCTGAGGATTCTGGCAGCCCTTCCTCACACCGCTTTCTCCCCAGTGGCCGGCTCAGCATCACCCAGCCGCCCCACGTCGGAGCTGGCCTCCAGCACTGGTGGCCAAGCCCCCAGGAGGAGCGGGGGGAAGCGGCTGCAGGGTAAGGTTACAGAGAAAGGCCGTTACAGGTTGGTTGTGCTAATTGGAGCTTGTTGGTGCTTTCAAGGCTGTGACAGGACTTGGTACCTTCACAGCTGCCATTATGGGCAAATAAATCTGATGGTAATGGAGAAAATGAAAAGCAAGGAAAATACGTGGAGGAGGTTATGAGAGACCAGGCAAGTCAGAGCAACTGCTTTTACAGGCTGCTGAGACAACAGTGACTTGCACAGTGGCAATAAATAGTTTACAAATACCCTGTGAGTGACCAGTGAATAGCACTACAAGGATTTTGAGAAAGGAACATCAACTACTTTAGCTTACTTCCATGTGAAGTCAAAAACCAGGTGTCCTGTGGGGATGTCCCTCGCGTTTGCTATGCTGGGTGTCACACGGCATGAGTTGCCAGGGCATTTGAGAGCCCACACACAAGTGGGCAAGGTGGCCCAGTTTCAGTGGCCAGATGCACTCTGTCTGGCTCCTCGTGGGCCCTACACCCCTTGACAGCCGGGCTCTCCGGAGGCTGCCTCCATGGGAAGTCCCAGGGCTCACAACCCACCACCCGCAGCAGCCCGAGTATATACCGGGGCTCAGGGTCTGGCCTCGCCGTTATGTGTCAGATGAGCACAGATTCCTCCACATCCTCTCCAGTAGTAATTCCCCTTACGTCATGTCACCATGACTTATTTCAGAGAGCTTTTGTGAATGTAAAATACTGCTCACTCTTCCTCTACAGAAATGGTCAAGCAACCAAGGGATGTCAGCTTGCTTGCAGAAAGTAAGTGCCTTGTCTGCATTTTGTCTTTGTCTAAATGAGATTGTAAAATGTCTGGAAAATGATCTTGTCTTTTGTATATGATCCGTGTGCTGTATTAGATCAGTACAAAAGTAAGAGTTAATGTAGAAAATAATTTAGTTCCCCCCCCCCATATCTGTTTCATTTAATTTTTTTTGCTAGTAAATTGTGAGGATACTATTTGTAAGAATAGCAGGAAAAATATTCACGCAGTGGTAAACTCCACTTTTATCTATTTTTTGCATAATGATCTACTGCATCTCAAAATAAGCAGACAATGCTACGGACAGCAGAGTAACTTAAGTTTTGGGGGTTCAAAATGAATCCGAGGTAGTTCCAAGCAGAATTCAAGACGAGGCTGTCGGAATTCAGTAGAATCAAAATAAATGTGCTCCTTAATATTTTCTTTTTTCTTTTTGAGAAAATCAAAATCTGCTTATGAAAGCATTCTGCAATTTTTTTCTACTGTGGGCATACCTACTGTCTTGATATTATATCTTCTCATTTGAATGGTATTTGCTTTCCATAGCAAGGTTTGAGTCTGGGTCCATTGGCTGCCGCTTTGCTTTTGTTTTTTGGTGCGTTTAACACCCAGTCAGAACTAATTAGACATATTCCCTGCAATTTGTGGAAACGGCCATTCCCTCTGAAAGGAAAAAAAAATCCTTCTCTTCCCTAAGTTGGGATTTTTGCTGGCTCTTTAAAAGATGTCAGCTGAGGTCTCCCAGGGATGCTCATGCCAAGGGCGTGCAGTCAGTCGCCCTTGAAAATAGCACTTGATTGTTCTCTCTTGGCCAAGTCTGAAGCGAGCGCAGCTTTTATCAAAACACCAGAGCCACTTCTGGTTGGCCAGCATGTGCTTAGCCGTTAGTTAGGAAATACCGCTTTTCCTAGGGAGAAACAGTGAGAGGGACCAGAATCTGATTTATATCGCAGGGTCCCAAGTTTGGCTGAGGTTTCAAACCTGCCTGCAGGCAGTCCCACACCCTCGCCTGCCCTCTGCACACCTCAGCCTCTGCCCATCATGGCCAGGGCTCCCCGGGCGGCCCCGCGTGCCTGTGGAGGACGCCCTTCCCTCAAATTACCCGTCTGGTCTGATGCTGAATGGTCCTCCCTGCTCTGCAACGGCAAGGAATGCCAAAGCCCTTCCCAGCATCACTTCTGCTTTCTGAGCGTCTTTGTTCCCTGCTGCCTGTGGTGAGCACAGGAGGTGTGAGGCTGCGTGGAAATTGCTGCTACTAGACAAGAGAGACATAAAGTACACCCACCAAGTCTCCAAAATCATTGATCTGATGAAAGATTTTTCATTCCTG
>NW_008824770.1:733272-739967 GCF_000699105.1 Pygoscelis adeliae
GTAATGAGACCTTTTTTTCGCTTTCACCTTATCCTATTTCATCTCTTTTTCTCTCCCTTCCCTTTATTGGATTCTCTTTTCCCTCTTCTTATTTTCACTCCCCGCATCCATCCTTTTCTTTTTCTTCTATCACTGGCTGAGTTTTTACTTGTAACTGAGCAATTGAAGTTAAACATGTCCACCAGACCCAGAAGAGAGATCTTGAAGAGCCGCAGAAAGAAAACCTATCCTGGGGTCACTGCAGACAGAGGCAGACACGCTGTGCTTTCATACCCCAAACGTTTTACCATGGCACTCTGTATCACATCTAGATTATGCCAGCATGGACACCTGCATAGGACAGTTTATGGGCACCCTCTTTTAAATTTATTTCTTTTACAATTAAATCCATGTACCCCATCACTTCAAGGTGCAATAGCCAGTGTGAAGCATGAGGCAATATAGAAAACTCAAAAGCCCTTTTCTGTAAGATATTCCCATTTGGAATGGCACTTCGTCATTCCCTATGGGAAGACAGGCCACACAGGGGGTCTCTGAGCTTCCTGCATCTGTGGCAAACAGAATATGTGAATCAATCATGCTTCATCTACGTTGGGTCAGAGGATGCAGGTTAAATCCCTGCTGACCGTGGCTAATGCAGAGAAGCCACGTGAGCACAAGATATAAACATACTTTCTCCTTTCTGCTTCCAGAGATGCTGAGGGTTTCTCTGGGTGTGCTGTAGATGAGAGAACTGGCTGGTATCTGTTGCTGTCCTTCAGGCCTGCATGGCCATTTGGGGGACCCGTCACGCTCTTTGCAAGCTTCAGTCACAGGTGACACTTCTACCAGTACTGCTGAAGCAAAGGGTCAGTGCCTGATCATGGGCCCAGACTAACGTATTGCAGCAAGGGGCACTGGGTCAGGGGCGTGGGGAGCCACCTCCTGGAGTCTGAACCACTTGCAGACACAGGTTCCCCGCACTAATTCCCATGTCCTACTGATAGCATGTTGTCGCTTGCCACAAAATGTCATGGCCCCTCCATGAACTCATGCTACAATCAGGTTCTTAGAAGACATTTGGGGTCTGCCTGTGTAAAAAGGCAACTGGTAGAGCTGGCTTGTCCCATCAGAAGACCTGGGACTTTGAAGAACAGCAAGGTGGGACTTTGCCTCCCCTCTGGCAACCAGTGCTGGTCGCTCTCTGGGTAGATTGGGGTCCAGAAGCACAAGAACGGCTATTCTCTGGCACGGTGCTTAATCACTGAACTAGGTTAACTAAATGTCCTTTAGGTTAACTGTGAACAACTTGGAAGTTTTATGATTTTATCATTGAGATATGCCCCAGCTTATGCTGAAATGATGTTTGGTAGTGACAGAAAGTGAGGATTAAGGATCTGGGCTGTTTGATGCTATTCTGGTAACTGAGTATATCATACCCAGCTCCTCCATGCCTTCACTTACACATCTGCTAGTGGCTCTAGTAACCTCGTAACTTCACTGAGCTGCCGACCACGAGGAGCAAGGAGACAGGAGTCACGACCACGAGGAGCAAGGAGACAGGAGTCACGACTCGCTCCCCTTCACTTCATCAGTGGCGACTGGGCTACAGGAGTTCCTCCGCTCTGTGGTGAGAGGAGCAGGTCAACAGCTGGTATCCGACAATTCATGTGGCACGGAGGTGCGATGCAGGATTTAATGCTACGCAAAGTGTTTGAGATCCCATGAGGGCAAAGCACTGTTATTTTATGATCACAGCAAGCTTAAGTCTGGTGTTGGTACTGCTCTCATAGAAATGGATTCCCTCACTCCATTTAAATTTAAAAAAAAAAAAAATCAAATGAAAGAAAAGCAGTGGTATCTGACACCATGGGTGATAAATATCTTGGCCTGGCAATTCTCGCAGAATGACCTTTGCAGGTTGATTCCCAAGATGGTGATTAGCTCTTTTGTTTTGCTGTTAGCTGATGGTTCTCACATGAGTGAGGTGTGGTGCAGGTAACACAGTGGGGGAGGGGGGGAGAGCTGACAAAAGAGAAATGCTTTCGGGTTCCCCTAGGCAGACTGACCTTGGCAAAGGCAAGAGCAACTTTCTCTGAACCTGCCCCATCAGTGACCTCGGACCTGATCAGAGGGACCACCCTCAACTTTGGATGCGAGGTAAGTTAAATTACATGCTGCTGAAATGTCCTAATGCTGCCAACATTTTGGGCAGAAGTTGTAATAATGATAAAAAAGCACCAGTGTAATGGATACCATCATAACTCCGTAACTACAGTTTAGGTTTTGAAAATTACAAATATGTGTTTAAGTAAGGCTAACCAGAAAGTACTAGATGGTGCTTTAACTGTGGCCAGCTGTCTAGTATTTAGAAATTAGAAAAGAATGTTTTTTTCCTTCCAAAGTGGAAAAATTGCTGTACATTTGTACATATTGAGCTAGTGACCATTTGTCCAGCTCTACCAGGAAGCATCAGGTTATCTGTTATATCAATAGACGACAAAGTACTTTGTAGAACAACTGCACAAAGCATAAGGAAAAATGGACTTTGTAGCCTTCAACTTAGGGTGCACTTCACCTCTTATGGATTAGAGACCTCATTTGCAGCCACTAAATTTCACAGATTTTTCTTTTTTTTTTTTAACAGACGCCATCAGTTAACAGGTCATGGTAAACTTTGCTTTCTTTAGTAACAGCGAGTTTCATTTTGTCTTGATTTATATGTGTGAGACTTATTTCAGTGATATTTCTTCAACTCATGCAGGCAACTCTGTTCTTTCCAACTCATGTACCTTTGGCTGCTGATCTCTCTGTAAATGTTTATGATTATAATTCCTTTTTATCCCTACTCTGAGTAAGCGTCAAACCTGACCCCTTATTCCACCTTCTCCTCCTTAAGTTTCTCAGACGTGGAACAGCTGGGAACATGGAAAGACTATTTCAGCTGCCGATGTCTGTGTCAGTCAAACCGAAATGAGATGTTCTGCCCCTATAAGCCACCGTGTTTGTAGAGCTGCTGGCTCCATGTCAGAGAGAGACCCAGTGAAGAAGGTTGTGTGGATGAGATGGGAGGGTAACAGACAGATGCAGGAAAGCATCTGTTAGCAAGCCAAGAAGTGGGCATTAATGCAGTCTGAAAACATGCGAGCTTTCCTGAACTCCTCCTAGGCAAAGGTTATACTGAAATCGTCGGTGGTTCAGGCTTGACTTTGTTTTTGATGTCTGGCCAAACACAGTTAGCTGATAGGCGTGGGTGGCTGAAAGATTGCTCTCATTGAAGGGCATTGACAAAATGAGCTTTTTTTTTTTTAAATGAAACCCACAAGATTTCCCAGATCTGCAGACAAACAGCTTACTGAGACAGGGTTAGAGAGGAGCTAAAACAGAGCTCCATGTCTAGGGTAGAGATGGGCTTACTTAGGCAGCAGCAGCAGGACTCTGAACAGGCACAAAGGGGTCAGTTGAGGTTGGATCTGGAGATCCTCTCTTTGGTGGTGGTTTCCTACTCGATACTTGGCCTAGAGGCTGCCTGTGCAGGAGCCTTTCTGTAAGGAGACTGGAGGGAGAACGAGCAGTTCAAAGAGCAGTTTGGTCAGCAGGGCCTCTCTGATATCTCTGCAGCAAAACCCAACGCCCCCTTTCTCTGGACCCCCATCTCCTCTGAAACACGGAGGCAGTGGGTTGGCAAGATGGACTGGGAAACACCTGGTTCAACCTCTTGTCCATGGCAGTCAGTTATGTTCTAGTGAAATGGAGAAAACACTCCTACTGAAGCAAGGAGGACGAAAAATACGAGCCAACAGGATTGATCTCCCAGCCAGGAAGCGCTGGACAGAGCTGGATGGACGGTTGTGCGCCATTCAGAGCTGGGGGCAGGGAGGCCCAGCAGCAGCTGAGGGGAGCTGCATGAGCCCATGGAGGGGAGGAACGCAATTGTAATAGGAGGAAGGGCTCGTCGTGTCTTTGATCTCTACACAACACCAGGTGTACAGGGAAACAATGCTTGCTCCACTTGTTTCCAACTGACTGTGCTTATTGTACCAGACCTGGCTTCCTATCTGCTCGGCTGCTGTGGCAGGGGTCTGGATGGCCTCTCCAGTGCAAGCGGAGGAGGCCCGGTGGGGGGTTCCTGGGCTATCTAAAGCAATATTATCCAATTACTCTCCACAACTGCACCGGGGTCAGGACATTTTGACTCTTATTTCATCTCCTGGCAATAATAAGTTGGTGTCCATTGAAGTTAATGAAAAGTTCATGCTTTGTCAGGCACCCAACATTATAAAGCGACCTTGGGCAAGTGTTTCACCTCTTCACATCATGTTTTACCCATTTCTTCTGTCTATGGAGACTATGTAGATGTATACCTGAAAAATCCACGTTTTCATGTTTTGTTAATAAATGCAAGTTGTACTGAACCCTTGGGTGGCAGAGACTCCATGGGAGAATAAGAAAATTTTATTAATTGGTTAATCTTAATAGGTAGCTTTAGCAATATAAAAATGTTGAGACAGTTTGTGGAAATATTTTAAATTCATAGCCCAGAAATTTCACAGAAACAGTAGAAAGGCTGGCTGGGACCACTGCAAGGTGGCGATAGTAATTGGGGAGGCCAAAAAGAAAAGTATCTTCTGCAGTCCTGAGCTCTGTGCAGAGATCCAGCTCAGCACCCGTGTTGCCCAGGGGTGCTCACCACCATGTGCTAACAGGGTGGCTTTTGTTGGCTCCTGACGTCTGCAGTGGGATATCCTGAGCCGGGAGGGTCCCAAAGGGACCGAAGGATCAAGGTAGTTTGATCCTGCAGAGCCAGTCTAAGGGCTCAATGCCCCATAGCGCAGTGCTCTCACCTGCAGCTCTTCGTCCCTGGCTCCCTCTTTCCTTGAACTGTCTGAAGTCTTTAAACTGACATAAATACCTGCTTTTGGGGTGGGAGAGGTAGTTTTTTCCTGGTGAGTGGGTGGGAAGCAAAGGTCTACCAAGCAGCAGAGCCAGCTGGTTGAGCATGCAGGCGGGAGGGAGGAGAGGCAGCGGCTGTCTGGGAGACCAGACACCATGTTGTCAAGCCACCTGCTAAGGAAACGGTGGCTCCCTGGAACAGCCGCCTCTCTTCAGTCTGAAAACACCTACTGATGGAGGTGCGGGTCTACCTGGAATGCAACTGTCTGAAGTAAAAGTGAGACAGGGTTGTTAATCTGTAAGGAGCAGTCTGGGGTCTCCAGGGAATTTGGTGAGTTGGTAGCTTGTGGTGCCCAGCTGCAGAGGCTCCTCCCCAACATACCAGTCCCTGTGCATTAACCCCCTGTGGCCTTCAGCTAGCCCACCCAGTCCTGCCACAATCACCCCAGGCAGACTGGTAAGCAAAAAGAGCTTTGTTTGAATTTGTCCTGCTCCCCTCCACGTGGCTCCAAGACCACATGTTGTGAAGGTGGACGGTCAGTGAGAAATATCACTGTTAGCAAGGACCTGGTGGGTGGGATTCAATTGCTTAACCATGGGCCATTTTAGATGTCTCGGGGTATCCAAGACAACTGTGTGTCTTGGGATATGACAGAGGACTTCCAGGAGACCCACACCCTTCTAGAAGAGGATGGAGACCAGGGGGCATCTAGGCTGTCACTACCTGTCTGGATTTCAGCATCTGAACCCCACCCCAATGCCAGGTCCAGGGCACCCTAAAGCACTGAGCCCTCCTGGGTCCTGCCCTGGTGGGGAGACACAGGGTGGGCACAGCTGGTAGGGCCATATCTAAACTGGTGGTGCCCTTTTCTCCCTCCGATAGGCAAGAGCTGGCTTTATTCATGCGGGGCTGGATCCAGTCATTGGTGTCAACAGGAATTTCACCACTGAACTCAGCAGAATAAAAGCCAGCACAGCTTCATTCTGATGGGCTTTCATAACCATTTGTTGACAAGCCACTGTAAAAGGGAAAATGAGGTTTAATCTAACAGAGATAACAGGAAAATACAGGCCTGTGTAGACAAAAAAAGCTGTTTTCTGTCATCTCGCCACACTCCTTAGAGAGGATAAGCAAAAGCAGATGCTATCAGTAGAGGAAGGTGTCTATAAGCAGTGAAGCAAATCTGGAGAAGATTGTTTGGTATTATTTTACTTAGCTGGAAGAGAGAGAATGCAGACCAGGAAGCGACTGGGTAAAGAAACTGAAAATGCTCAACCAAGAACTGATCAAAATGGAAGAACAACGTAGGCAGAAAGAAAGATTGAACAGGGAGCTGGGGAGAGTTGGAAGTTTATGGTTTTGCTTTTCCCTTTTTCATCTGATTAAAGTAATTTCAGCCCAATGGGTTTACATCTAATTGGTTGAGTGGCTGCCAGATAGTATCAGTGTAACTGCTCAGATGAGAAAAGAGCATTTGATAGCTACCTGTATGTAAATCAGGTAAGTTATTTATAGACCACAAACTCCAGTATATGAATGAGAGGTGCTATCACTTGGCTGCTTCTTATCAGGAGAAAAATGAGACCTCCCAGTCTGTCAAAAGCTGGGCCCAGGGAGACCTCTGTGTGAAGTACCTCTGAGGGTCTCGTGGGATCCATCTTTGTGGATCTATCAGAAGGAACTTGTAGCAGCAGGCTAGGAAGTTTAAATCCTACTCTTTTTCTATTATGTATGAAAAAGCAGAGTGAAATTAATATTTTTTTCCCCCACTCACAGAAAGCTGGTAGAGATTATGGTTCAGGATGACTTATTGATGAAGCAG
>NW_008824770.1:740000-758370 GCF_000699105.1 Pygoscelis adeliae
ATTGGTCTCCATTAACTTGCATCTTTTAATTAGTTTTTTGTGTGTGTGTAAATGTACATATAAAATATTCATAGACACATTTTACAAAAATAAAATACAATGAATAGAATAATATAGGAAACCACATAAACTGTATGCCATAAATAAATAAAGACCATCAATGTGTTGTCAGAGGAAACTGCCATTGAAGGAACTCAATTCTATCAACAATATTTGTTGCTCGGTGAATCTTACCAGAGGGCCAGCAAGGGTCTGTAACTGAATCTCCTTAAAAAGGCTGTTGAACTGAATTCATTTCAATATCAGGGACTTTTTATGGAAACTGGTGGGAGCTTTAAATGCAAAACTCTAAATCATCTCGTTCTGCACCATTTGACTGGAATTTGAGGACTTCAGTCGAAAAGAGGAGTCTGAAAAAAAAAAATCTTATTGTATTGACAGATCCCCAGACTGGGAGGGAGGCTGCAGGCTTGATTTGACAGGGAAAAAGAGAGTTACAAATACTTGTTTTCCTATCTTTGTTAATAGTGGATGGGGAATGGCTGGAAGTCTAAATGGCTCTCTGTGGGTCTCTGTGCTCACAGCTCAGGTTAAGGTAACAGGGTTCACTACTGCTCCCAATCACGAACATTTGGAAAAGTAAACACAGGTGAGGTAAACGCAGTGAGAATAGTGCTCATTCTGAGAGAGAGGATGTCATAACAAAAAAAGAGATAGAACAGCTATAACCAAATTAGCCATGACTAATTTACAATGCTGTGTCGGGGACTATCAGATACAGATAAGTTCAACAAATCAGCTTCAAACCACAGGTGCCTCACTCAAGGTTTAAAGTCCCACACATGTGAGATTAAAGGAAATTCAAGAATGTAATTATTTGCAGTATGTTAAAGAGTTTACGTCAGATTTTTTGTAAGGAGGAGTTGTAAAAGCAGGTATATTATAGCCTGTTTACAGGCTAAATACCAACCTGGCAATTATGTTCTGCTTAATTAATTTCCTTCGCAATTCTAATTGCATACACAAGTCTTCTTCCTCCCTGCCCTCTACGGCTCTTCAGTACCTGCCCCGCTCTTTCGCAGTTCTTTGGAATATCGTGTAAGCCACCGTGTCAATACAAACAAGGACTGCTCTGTTCTGCAGCTAGTAAATGTTATATGAAACTTAATTCACGCTCAAATAAGGAGCACTCGGGTAATTGCAGCCCTGGGTTTGGCTCATAAATGCAACATGCTAAAATAACTGAGTAGCATCCATGTCTGAACTTACACTGCACATATGTCTTGTCCAGACAATATGCTTTTACTCTCTTCTTCCAATTGCAGTTCATGGCCTGAATTTGCTTCCCTGAAGTCAAAGGAGCATTGCCATTAGTTTTGACCAGAGAATTTAATTAATGACTGAACCTCTTTCTCTGTCTGTGATTCTCTGTCCTGTTTTCTTTTTGTTTGATTCTTCTGCAAGGCTAATGCATTAGACCTTCTATAACACATCAACCTTATTTTTTTTGTTTACCAAAAAGGAAACTCTTTGCTGGGGGGGTGGTGGTGGGGAGGGGTGGGGGGTGGAACCAACAAAAAATATTTGATAGGCTCTGCGGATCTGAAACCATTTTCCACATGGCCAGATTTCTGAAGGTCTGCAGGTGCCTAGTGAGATTGTGGTAAGAGTCAAGACAGATCAGCTATGTGTCATATTCAGGTATGTTAATGCTTTTTTAAATCTAGTCCTTATCTCCTCAAAATCTGGCTGTATAACAAATAAGAGAGTATGCGCTAAGGTTTTTACAGCAAGGCATTTTTTTAAATACCATGCTTTCCTGACTAGAACATGAAAATAAAATATATTGGACTTGGTAGAAAGTAATGCTGTACTTTCCCACTGCCCACCCTTCAATTTAAACCAGAGATTATATACATAAAACTTGAAGCAAATTGACAATGGTATTGGCACTTCAACTGGGACTGAGAAATAGAAATGCTGATATCCTATAAGACACCAAAGCTATATGATTCAACTAACTGTAAACCACCTACACAGCAGAGCAAATAATCACTTGTTAAACAGTGAAAAAAAGGTCTACTGATGGAATGACTTGCAGACTCTTCACCTTCAGCCCACGGTCAATAAATCTCATTTGAAAAGCAATACTGCCCGCTTATCCTTTCAGGACGAAGAGACTGTCATCACCATGCTATATGATTTCTGGCCTCACAGTATTTGCACTGCTGACCTATTATTAGTCAAGTTATGTCATCATCCATGACTAAGTTGGTTTGTCAGAAGCCAGTAGGTGGAATTGTCCCAGGTCACTGTGGTGCTTATTGATGGAAATAAAAGCACTTTTCTGTGGGAAGGAAAAAAAGATGAGAGGGACAGGTCCATGTGATGGGGGGGCATCTTGTCTGACTGCAGCTGGTGACAGATCAGATGTGCATCCTGATACAAGGCTATACGTAGCCCAAGATGTTTGTATGCAGTAGGTTATAACTACACACTTAATTGTGTTACATGTCTTGAAGAGGTAAGTAGCAGCTCAGAAGGGTTGAGCTTTATCTTCACGCTGCCCTTGATGTTCTCTATGGCCTTGAGCAAATTGTGTAGGCTTTGTCTACACTAGCAAGCAGTGCAGCGTAAAAGCATCAGATCTGGAGACTGAAACAGTTGAAGGTAAGGAGCTGATGTTCACACTCCACAAACACACAAACCCTACAGGTTTTTTTTCCAAAAAAAAGTCTCGTCTGATCCATAGTACCGAACATCCATGAGGCTGGAGCACATTAGGAGCCCTCTTAGTATGCATCTTGATTTAGTTTCAACGAAGGTGAATCCAGCTGTTACTCTATGACCTCTCCACAGTATAAACCAAAGCATAGTAGGGTTGTCCCTGGTGGGGACAACCAGGAGATTAACTTCAGAAGTGCACTAATGGTGCAAACTGAAACGCCAATGCAGATAACCCTTTTACTCCTGCTGTCTCATAGGGATATTGCTATAGTAGGTTCATTTATGTGTGACCTGTTCAGCTACTGTGATAGTGATAGCAGACGTGATAGCATATTTTATTTCAGCATTCACTTGACAGTACGTAAGCAAAGATTAAACGATGTTTAGCAGGTGCATAATTAGCAGAGGTTAGACTGAAAATGAACAAGAAGAAGGTGGTTCTTCGCACAATGGGTAATTAAGCTGTGGGGCTCCTTGCTACAGGATATTGTAGATACTGAAACTTCACAAGGTTACAAAAGTGGCTGCACAGATTCCCAGGAGTAAAATTCACGGACAGATATTTTTTCAGACTTGTGTTGGGAACTCTGAGCTGCAAATTGCTGGAGGATCGGAGAGTGTCCTTGGGAAGAATCACTACGTGCTTGCCCCAAGTACCCAGTATTGGCTGCTGCCAGAGATAGGGTAATGGAGCAAGATAGGCCTCTGATCTAACATGTTATAACAACTCTTGAATTGATCGCTTCTTTCTTTAAAAGGCTTTAGATTTTTTCAAATTTAATCATTCAAATAAAATAATTCAAATAATTAATTTCAGTGATTCAGGTTTTGAATGATTTTTATTTGAAATATATCTCTTTGGAAATGATATTGTGGTTCCCCAGGGAGAGGGAAACTAGATATTCCTTCTTCCAGAACAGCTGAGGTCCTTCTACAGGCTCAGTCTCACAGTAACGCCATAAGTCTTCCCCTAAAGTTGGGAAGTGGCCCATGATGGGAAAGGACACAAACTCTGTCTCAATGATGTTGTGGTAGAGTACTGGAAACTGAACGTTGCTCCTTCAGCCTCAATATTTTGGGGACTGGGCATTCACGGTTTTACACAGAACTGTGATTTCCCCAGAAGTCAGATGCTTTTTATGAAAACAAATATGTTCAGTCCAAATCTCAGCATCCCACCAAACAACAGGCAAAGAAATCCCTTACTGGCTCACATAGAAGCTTTTAATCTGCCACCGGTGGAAAGCCTCGGTGCACACATATGATGAGGTATAAATCCACAGCTTATATGGACACAAGCAGCTAGTGTCGCTGTTGGCCAAGCTCAGACTTTTCCATATTCATCAGGGGATCAGATGTTCTGGTGGCTCACACCGGGTCTGAGAGAGCAGCTCCATAATACTCAGAGGGCTGTTATACCCCGTGACAGGTTTCCTTCTCAAAGCCGATTTGAGAATCTCCTACTCCTCAGCAGTCTTTTCAAACTGCGTGGTGCTTTGCTTTCCTATCACTATGGCTGATGCAACTCTTTAAGCATTTGCGTTGTAAACCACGTCTTTTACATAGTCTGTATTAAAAAAAGAAATCACTGCTTTGCTGTGGAAGGTGTTTTAACCCAGGTGCTTTTAGCAGTCCAGGTTATTTTAGGTTATTACCTTAAAAGATCACATAAGCACAGCAAAGCAGCTATAAATAACAGCACAAGGGTGTAAAAAAAGAAAAAAAAAACCCAACCTTCGCTTTATCATAGAAGTAAGGTACACACAGTTTGGTGTGCCTATACTTGCAGTGACGATAATCCCTTTGTCCAAATTTTGGCCTCAAAGCAAGCAGCCTTCCTTGACAGTCCCATGCACAGTTACGTTCTTTGTGCAATTCAAAATGTGGACTTTTTATCAACCGGTGGCTAGAACCTGGTTGACATTGCAGGAAATACAGTTTAACCCCCTTCTCCATAGACTGGGTGAGGTCTGGCACTTTTTTCCTTTTGTATCCGTCTGTCCCAAGCCATAAAACTTTTGCTAGGGGGTGGCGATTAGGAAATCCCGTCTATAGAAGTGAAGCAGCTGGTACTGATCTATTGCATCCTAGGGTTTAATAAGTTCTAACAACAACAACAACAACAAAAATAATCATGTCGTGTTGTGAGCCTCCTAGTTTGTAAAGCCTAAGTAAATTTTTTTAAAACCTGACCCCATTCTTTTACAGTACTTAATTTCTGCATAAAATTCAGAGGTAAATTAAACCACTTTCTGAAATTACCTGGAAGCACATTGGTTTTCTTTATTAGAGGTATGTTTATGTATGGAGAATGCTGCACAGATCAAAAGCACCCTGTGCTGCAAAAAAGGAAATATATGGTACTTGATAGTAAGAGGCAAACTCCCAGCTCCTCTTTTCTGCTTTACAGGAGGAGCTAGCAGTGCAGCCTATCATTACTTCTGCTCAACACTCCCTGTTACGTGATACTCTCTTCAGCACTAGGATTTTGTCAAAATCTTAGTGTTTGGGCAGAAATTTTCTATGCCTCAGATCAGTTTTTGTTTCATAGCCAGAACAAGCCTGACGTTTTCAAGCACGAAGCTGTGGCAAATCAGAGTGACCATAGACCTGAGCTGACGGGTGCCAGAAGAGGAGGTGAACATGCATCCTGCCACGGAGGAGCATATGATGCGCTGCCTGTTGCTAATGAAAAGTCTAAATTTGCAGTTTTCCTATATTAAAGTAAGCATGGATTTATATCTTTTTATTTGTTTGTTCGTTTGTTTTGTTTTTTTCCTGGCATGCTCTCAGGCTGCTGAGCAAGCGCTCTCTAGTTCCCAGGTGGGATGGCCTTTCTGCCAGGCAGGCAACTTTTTCCATCTCCAAGAAAATCTACAAAAATACAAGAGCTGAGAAACTTTTGAAAACCAGCTGCCTGCAAATGCTCAGTCAATAGGGATATGTTAGGCTTCAGCACCTAGGCACTACATCTTTTTAAGTAGGTAGAATTTAGGTGCGCATCTGTTATAGGTAAAACCATCAGGTCTCACCAAGGCTCTTTGGTATTGAATCATCTTAAGTTTTCATCACCAAGTGCACTAGAAGCTTAAATCTCTGCCATGGAACATGCCCTGAAGTGTCAATCTGATCTTTGAAATTCCTGCCTCCTGCACAAGGGATTCATGGGTCGGGCATCTCTGCAGCCTCTCAGTTCCCTGGAAAACCGAGTTTGTCAGGTGTGCCAGGCCCTTTTCTTCTCAGGCGCTAGACTAGACTAATTATATGCCACCTCTAGGATAGGCCAAATATTCTGAAGGGGACCTGGTCGTAATTGTTATACAACCTTTGAACAAAAAGAGGTGATAAAAAGATAAGAAGAAATCTTAGAATGGAAAGTGGGGTTTGAAGGAAAAATAGCTGCAGCCAATGAGGTTAAAATACTGATCAAACTAACTGTTTTTCAAGAAAGAGCATTTATTTATATAAAATCTCCCAAACCCAAGGTAATTCTCAGTCCCAAAGGTTGTCATGTAATTGTGGTATGACATTCAAGCTGTTCTGCTGCAAGAGTCTGCCTTCAGCCATATTTCTTGAGAAAGATTAAAGGTATCCTATCTAGTTGCAGCGGCACAGAGCTCTGACAGTACTGTGGTTACTTCAGCTTAAGCGATTATATTTTGCAGTGGGAATAATGAATTCAGTGCAGAGCTGGAGAAAGCTTTGTGGTGACTTTAATTACTCAGTTCTAGTTGTGTAACTGGATTAAAATGGCATTGCAGAATAGCAGCACTGTACTTGACATCTCAATTTTTCTTCCTTAAAGGGTTTTCCATGTCTTGAGCTGCTTATATTTTTCCTTGTGATAAGATTCGGGATGCCAGTTTGGATGGGTTAGGTATATGTTTCAGCAATATCAGGATTACTTCGGGTTTTTTTAGCTTTTATGTTATATTGATACATAAAATGTAAGATGCCAAAAAAAAGTGACTTTAAAACCATACTACATCTTCTTTTTAGCAACAGATCTGTACGAAAAGCAGGATAGTGTGTTTGTTGTTAAGAGCTGCTTGTACAGGGATGCACGTGAAAAGCTGTTTGCAATGCATGGAAGGAAGTTTGATCTGGTCTGGCAGAAACGGGTGCCATCTACGGAGACTTTATCCGTCGGCAATTAGCATATCTCCTCACACATCTCCCTTCCAGGATGTATTACTATGCCCATTTTCAGTTTGAGGTTTAAATTTTGTGAAATGGAGCTGTGCAGTATGGGCAGAAAATGGCCAGATGCTCAAAGGAGTCAGCACAAAACAGTGAGATCTGTGATCTGGAGTAGAGTCCTGGGAGCGCGGGAGGGATGATGCTGTGGTCCTGTTGAGTTTGACTGCTACGCTGCAGTGTATTTACCCATGCATTTATGCAGTATTTTGTCTCGCCAACGTCCCAGGGCATAGAAATGAAGGGCAGAAACAAGAGCCAGACTATCCAGCCCAATCCCTTGCAGAGATAATGTTCTTGCAATTAAGAAAATTCACTCTTATTCAGCCAAGGCAGGTAATGGAAACCAGGTTAAGCAGGCCACCATCTCTGCTTGCGCTCTCTGTATCGCAGCTGCTTTCCTGCTTTTACCCTTCCTGCTTCCTTACTGCTCCCCCAGCCCCAAGGAGACGTCGGGTCTCCGCTTCGTGTGCGCTGGCTCCTCAGCCTCTGCTTTCCAAGAATGGTACTTCTCTGGACCCTGGGCTGAGTTTACCTAAGCATTTCCCAGGTATCTACTTACACTCCATGGTCTGAGGCGGAGAGCTAGACCTTTGGTCTGACCCGCAGCCATTGTATTTGTTGCTGCCGTTGAGCTCCTGAGCTGTCCCTGACAAAGGGGGATGTGGATGTGTGAAGAAGGGTTCTTGGCTGGGGATGTGAGGCAGGTTTAGGAGTCTTGGTCCAGCCAAATTTCTCTAATGAGAAATTTCTCTTGCACACAAACAAAGTGTAGCTAATGCTAGAGTTTTCACTAAACCAAGATCGGAAAGAATCCTAAAGTCAAAACAATTCAAGGAACAAAGCTTCCCTTTCTCCTCTGAAGAGTTTAACCCACAGGCCAGTAGATTTAGTTGACAAAAGGATTGGAAAATCTGATACATGCAGACAGATGCAGACATGTATAAGATACATAAAGTACTTACCTGCAGGCATAGGGATTATAATACAAACGTACTGATGTTTGTCCTTGCAAAGGTGGGAATGTCAGTATAAACACTGAAGTGCTGGTTTCCGTACCATCATGTAATGATCCATTTTTGACCCTTGATAATGTATGGGGCAAACAAACTTATCCATTCAGCTGATAAGCACAGAAGCAACCTGCCCCTCTGATGGCACGGTGTTGCCCAGACAGGCTGCAGGTGTCTGAAATTAGCTGAGATCTTTTCAAGACTCTATTACAGCCTGCCTGGGCTCTGGCTGCCCCTCCGGAAAGGTGTGTATCTTCCATAGCTCCCACATCATATCTGCCAGCCCAGCGCGGGTATATCGGCTAGCCTAAACCATCTATTATGGCGCTGCACATCTGTGTTCAGGCACCTGAATTGCTCCCCTCAGGATCTCTGCTGGAGCCTGTATTCAGAGAGAATTATGGCCAGGCAATAGTGGATTTTCACCATTGGGAAGATCAACACGCTGTGGAAGGAAGAAAAAATTATAATAGATTACATAGGGATTGCTTGCCTAAAATGCTACCAGCTGTGCACAGGAGCAGGGAGTTTTGTTACAGCTAGCAGGAAAGGGAGTAAAATGCCCACTTTGTTAGTTGAGGGAGACCCAATTTGTAAAGTTCAAATCTGCATTCAGACCAAAGTCCAGGGTTATTTTGATCAAAGGAGTGAGTATAGCCTGCTGCAGAGACAAAAACAATAGCCAGACTGGACTGGCAGAGAGCGAGCTGAAGCTTTCAACCACAAGCTTCTCATTTCTTGGAGCATTAAGCCTGGATACAGCTGTCCAGGAGTGAATTAGTGCACAAAGAAGCTGCATTTGGGAGCACCGAGGCTCTGTTAGGTAGATGAGACACTAGGAGTAGATTAGATTGCAGTATGCTGAAGGAACATCTGTTTTGGGGAACAGCAGGAGGAACAGAAAGAAAAAGACAATGTAATGTGCAGAAGTTAAGTTTTTGACAGTATTGTCAATTATTTGAATTACTGGGTTTCCAATAAAGTTCTCCCTGTTCAACCGTTGGTGAACTTTCCTGTGCTCGCTGCTGGCAAGGCGCTGTGTCATTGCAGGAGGTGCAAGGAGTTTGCATATAATGGATACTGTGGCAGAGAAGGGCCACTGCAATGGCCATACTTGATTTAAAGTGGTGAACCGCACCAAAGACAGCATTTATGATGCTGTAAAAGAAGCATCTGCATTGCTCAGGGTTATTTAAGAACTATCTTTATTGAATCACTCATCAGGTCAGCAAGATGAATTTAACAGCACAACCCCCTCCTGCTCACCTCTTTTATCTCTCTGCATGATGTACTTTTGTCCTGAAAAAATAAAAATAACTGGTCCTGACAACAACAGTCAGTTGAAGAAATAAAAATGCTGACAGGACAGAATTGCTCAGCAGCAGATACCAATTTTGCACTTAGGGTTGCAGAGGCTACAGGGAGCTCCAAGTGCTGCATTCCCAATGAGGATAACATCATTGATTTATTTCATAATTTCACCTGCCTCTCACTGATAGATGACTGCTTATTTTGATCCCTGGAAAACAGTTCTGCACAATAACATAGGTGCATTGAATGCTCCAAAGGTCAAGCAGCTTGAGCATGGGAAAATATTTGTGAATGAGGCCCAAAAAAAACTACTGAAAGAGGTGATTTCTGGCTCAAAGATTAGTCTTCATTTAGAGACTGAGAATTTATTGCTGCCCAAACCAGCATTATCAGCTTTCTGTCAGCAACAATCATCAGGATTTCCTTTCCCAATCAACGTGAGCTGTGACCTCATAGTTGCAAAGGTGAAACCCTGACAGGGATTAAAGGCTAATAGAGAGAAATGAGGTAGCAGGGCTAAACAAAGAGGAGATTGTTACATGGCAATAGCGAACTCGGGCAGAATGTTACAGCTGAAACATGAACCACCGAGCCAAAGGGGAAAAACAGAGTATTTTTACGAAGAGCCTGAGTAACGCTGGGTCTCTCTGTCTTTCAGTGGAGAAGGAAGGCAGACTGCCATCCTTGCCATCAGAGATTTCTGAAGCGGTATTAGCATAGCCTTGTGGTTTGTCAAGTGTTTAATTGCAATTCTGCAGGGACGCAGCCTGAAAGACACTGGAAACCAATTTAACAATCATGCCTATCATTATATACACCAAATTGCTCCTGTGCACATACATTATTTAGTAGTCTGAAACAGAGATGCTGAGTCTGGGGGCAAGGTTTAGAACATGAAAAGTGATGAAAGGCAAATACATGTCTGATATTCATCAAAGCAATTTAATCCACTGCTGAATAGTGAAAAGAGGTAAAAAGGATTTTATGTTGTTGATATGTGAGTTATTAATTTTTTTCACTCATCCCTTCACTTTCTGGAACCAACAAGTGAGGATATTTATTCTGGGGGGATTCTCCTCTCTTAAAGGTCACTCTTGGCAGCCGCAATATCTTTTCATCTTAAAGCTCACCGCAGACTTGATTCAAGTCCCAGTGGAAGCAGTCTGTGCCGTAACTTCCAGTGGGCTCTGGATCAGTCCCTTCGGCAGTCTCCAGCATACCCCTGCTTTTTCCAGCATAGGTAGACTTGTGCTGCAGTCCAGATCCAGGTGTTTTGGAAGTTCATGGCATCCAGGTCGCTTTCTGCATGTTTCCGATGTCTTCAGCCCACCAATACAGGGTACCATCTCCTCCTCCTGTGTGCTGGGCCCTCTTTAAAAGGGACCAGAAAATTTGACCTCCCACTGGAGCACAGAAATTACCTAACAGTGCTGAAGGTACTCGGCACCTTACTGCATGAAGTCTCTAGGTTGCAATCATTTGTGAGTGTGCAAGTGGAGGATTAGAAACCAAATCCAACTCAAACGTACAAGAAGAGTATTGGATTTGATGTGGACCTGTTAGATTTGACGTGGTCTACTTACATCACATCTCAATCTGGCACAATGATTTCAAGTGAATCTTAAGAAGAAAGGCCAGATGAAAACGTTTTGATGATGATGATGAAGTATATATATCAGGGTCCTTGCTGATACTGAGCAGCCTTCAGAAACGACTCAGAATAAAAATATCTCCAGCCTAATGCATTTTAGGGCTTTCTGTGAGGAATCAACGCATCTTTAATACCTCCAAGGTACTTTATTCTTTATATTTTAGAGATTAATGTCAGCCACAAATACAACAAGGTTAAGTCCTTCTCTAGTAAAGAAATAGCCAACTCAAGCAATCTGGTTGATCCCCAGCTCCCAAAAGGTGGAGCTGCAGGAACAGCCTTCAGCTGCTTTTGAAATGTTTTTAAGCTTGCTCCGAAACTTGAAGTCACGTGCAGATAATCCCCAGCCACAGGGAAGCATTAAGATGCAAGGTTCATATCTGCGGAGGGTAGCCCGATTGAAATTTGGTTCCTAACTGATGATAAAGACATGCAGCAGCTTTTGGAGGCTGGGCGAAGTCAGTGCCCTTTCTGGGCTGAATTGTGTGGTTTTGGCACGGCTGAAACTTTTCACTCAAGGGCATTAAAATATTTAATTGTATGAAGTTCTTAGAAATATTAGGATTTAGCAACACTATGGCTTGAGCTCTATTTTTTTAGTGCTATCAGGCTAAGAAATATGAAGCCTACTGGGGAAGAGGTATAAAGAGTCCTGTAGCAAAACCCAAAGCTATCCAACGTCGCAAGGCAAATGGCAGGCTTTAGATCTGTTAGACAACAGTTTTCAGAGAGGAAGACACATACATCATGCTGAACTGAAGGGGAAATTTAAGTAGGCACAATGTAATTACCTTATCTGGAATCAGGCCAGGAAACCAGACTGGGATCTTTATTCTCAATGAAGACTGCATGGATTTATGCTTGGCAAACTAATTGCCATGAATAATTTATTAATTTGTATGGTCTCCTTTGTTTTCAATTTAATTTTTAGAGACCGACCACCTGCAAACAAAGCTAACTTTTCTCTTTTTTTTTTCTTCCTATCTTCAGTTGTGATCAAACACTCATCAGAATCCATTTCAGTTGCTGCCTTTCTTGCAAAGTTCTTGTTTTGTTTTGTTTTGTTTTGTTTTATTCATGCTATTTCTGCTTCACAGACGACTGGATCTCCAAGCACAAGAAAACTAAAAAGATTTCAAGATCTCAGCCTATTTAAATGTCAGGTTTGAATGTTTTTACCAACACCTGAGTTTGTGGGAGGTGGTTTTGCAGACTTTTACCAACATGGGAATAGTTTAAAGACAAAATCAACAAATATCATGTCACTTGTTAACATGTCTTTATCAGGAATGAACACTGGAGGTTTCACACTGGCGTGTGGCATAAAGCACCTGCATCTCCCTCAAATTACGGGGCGTGCTGGCACCTTAATTCCCACACAGTCCTGTGAAAACTCTTATCCTACAGAATTAAGATACGTTCTTTCAAGATCTTTGGCCTGGTGTGTTTGAATACATTTTTATTTGCATAATCAACTCTAAAGCATGCTGGCTAGGGAAAATAGCTGTGCTTTCTACAACATAACCTATTAAGGGCAGAGATCAGCATTACTCGGCTACAACTACCAGAGCCCTCCCTGTTTCCTCCCTCTCTCTGCAAACACACTCTAATTTGGAGTGAGCTGGAACTATTTTTTTCTCTATATATATTGAAGACAGACTTGGTGTTTGTTTTGGCCCAGGGCCTGACATGGCATTTGTGAGGATGAACCACAAGCATGCGTACTCCAGCTAAGCTGAGCTAGGAAAATGCGTGCTACGACCAGAAACTACCTTCTCCCCCCCACCCCTCCATTTCCAAACGGATAAGGCAAGGAGGAAAGCGCACTTCAAGCTTCTCCTTTCTAACTTGTAGCCACAGCTTCCTCTCTCACATCCCACCACTCTGGGCAGGCACACATTGAGACCACTTCGCAGTGCTAGGGACGGTCAGGGCTGCTTGAGCAAGCTTTGTGGGATGGCTTTTGCAGGGGTGGGAGGGGAGGAATATGGAAGTGGTCACAAATGGATGGTGCTTTGGCTTTTTTTCCAATAATTTGTGAGGCAACATAGTAAAGCTTCATGGAGAAGAAGATAATATACCCCTAATATGGGTAGTAATTGAGCATGTTCCCGACTGGAACAAGGAGGAGAGAATACTCCAAGGAAGGGATTGTAACTCCATATCCCAATTTGATCCCTGGCGTGGATAGCTCTGCCCCTAGCCCCAGCTAGCAGTAACTCACACATTGCAGCGAGCAAAACTCCACTGCGTTATAAAAAGATGAGCTCTGTAGTAAGATTAATCCGAAATGGTGCAATACAGTGGTTTGGTGCATGAAGCAACCAGTGAACTGCAGAACGTTTGACTTGATGGCCATCAGTTCAGATCTCACCGAGCTGGTAGCAGCCAAACTCCCCCAGAGAGAGACTCTCCTGTTCTTGGGCGTCTTTCACAGGGAATCGTGGCTTTCTCACCACTACCACAACATCTAACACAAATAACACCTCCCCGCCTGGTAGCTTGCCTGAGATAGACTGGTCCTGCACCAGCAGAGCCGATAATTGATCGTATTTCAACAGGCACCATCTTATGGTTCTACCTTTGCTGAGGGTCATCAGTGGAAGTGCTAAAAACTGAATGCCAGCTGAGACCCAGGCTATTTCTGTCCTCACTGCTGCAGTACGGGAAAAGCCCCTGTGATACTGCCCTGATGGTATTTATGCTGTACTTCTTCTAGGGGCAAACCCGGACATTATTTTCCAATAAATTCACAGACTGGTGTTAAGAAGAAGGTGGAAATTGTGTTAGTATACATGAATCAAATCTGATTTAGAGTGTAGGGGCTTTCCAAGGACCAGCTGCTATAGAGCAATAGCCCAGGTTCAGTCCCTGTGCATTAACAGCGATGCTCGGAGCTGCAGGAAGCGATCGGAGAGTAAGAAGGGAATGGCACCTGTGCATAGTGGTCACAGAGATGCTCGTCCTTGTTTGAGGTCAATGGGAGCTTCCAGATGCCTGAGTAACTTCCATTTTCAAAGCCATTGACTTTCCATCTGTGCTCAGCAGAAGGTTGTTCATCTCCTGGAGGTAACTCCTACAAAATACCTTCATTCGCAGTGTGACTGGAAAAAATACTGTCACTTGAGCTCATTAAGCTTATTTGACCAATTCATTCAGTGAAAGTATTTCTGTTGCTAAACCAGCAAATTAATTCTGTACTTTTCTCACAATATTCCTTGAGATTGTATCGCTGGCACTTAGTATTTGCAGTTCCAGACTTATACTGTGATAATAAAAGTAGTTGTGTGTTGTCGTTTCTACCTAGATTATGCAGTCAAGGACAGATTAGGATGCACTCTACTTTCTCTGGTTTTATCCAAACACTGCAAAGCTTTTAATGGAAGTTTCCTTCCTACTTCACATTAAAATGTTCATAAACACTTTTCATCCCCACTTCAAAACATGAACAATTTCAGAGAATTCTCTGAGAAAAAAAATCAGTTACTGTTTTTGGCAAAAATCTGAAAAACACTTTATTTCATCCAAATTCAAAATTTTAAGAGGACAACATCATCCAAAATTTGGAAAGCTTTGATCAGCTCTGAGAGAGATAGATTTATAAGCTGTCAAAAAGTGGACACAGTCTGATTGGATTTTTTTGCGATTGAAACACATAAAATCTCTTTACATTTAATATTAGCAAGAGCTAACTAGGATAGTCTACCTGAGCATCTCCTCTAAGTGAATTATTAAGAATGCAAAGGTAGACACATTGAGAAACTGCAGTTAATATGTTTCCCTGATACATTCCTCAGTCATTTACACATCCTCTTTTTGTTTAATCATTAAATCAGTCAATCTTTTCTTTTCTGTTTCATGTGAGTCTAACTTATACTGTTGTGTAGGGATCTCAGACATTTTTTCCCTGAGAAACCTTGCAGTGATTAACAAGATGGTTTTATAAATCAAAGCAAAAAAAATCAAGAAAAGAGTTTTTGTCTTTATACAAGCAGGCTGGCTTCACTTCTTTTGGAACTTGGCCCTTTTACTCCTGGTAAAAAAAACAACCTACCTACCTAGCCCATGGTGAAGTCCTCTTAGCAAGGTTCTTAAATGCGAAAGACAAGTAGGACGGTGCCTTTAAGAGACATTATTGGACAGAGTGTCTGTAGAGGGTGAAATACAACTTTAAAAAGCAGGTATTTTTGAGAATCTTGGCTTGAGGAAGGAAGGTGGAAGCTCCTGTCAGCCCAACTCTTTGTTTGCCAGAGGACAATGAGTGATGAGAAGAGATTACGCAGCAAGTAAATAATGAGTAACAAGCTTTGAAACTCTTCTGAAGCTTTAAGCTTGCATTTACTTCTTTCATTTCTTCTGCATCGGTCTGAATAAATCTTCTTAATTAAAAAAATCAACACCTGGAACAAATGTTGATTTTTCAGGTAAACCACAGTGCTTGACCAAGTCTTCTTGCTGTTTCTGGCATTAGCAGAGTGCTGCAGGTGAGCGTGTGGCTGCACCTGCACTGTACCTGCTCAGGGGACGGACTCCAGGGTTTTCTCCATCCATGCCTTCTCGGGAACATTTTCCCCTGGACCTAATTCTCTAGAGCTTTCCATTGACTGGCATTTTTCTGCCCTTTCAGACAGGTGTGGGCAGCCCTATGCTGCCCTGTGCCAGGAGGGGACAGAAGGGATGCGGATGGCATTTTCTGGTTCAGGAGCTGCCTGTGGCTTGCTTGGGGTCTGGTTTGGGCTAGGTCCACTGTAGCTCTGGGCTGTGTCACAGCACTACAGGTGGCCATCTGCCCAGCACAAACTGCAAAGTTTATCTTCCTTTCCAGCTCTGACCTACCTCCCCAAAATCACCCGCCCGGTCACGCTTTGCGGGAAGGGTGGCAATGCGAGTTAGCACATCCTGCCCTCTCACGCTCCCTGTCCATCATTCCTGCAGGTCCCCATCTCCTCCCTTGTGTTAAGGTGAGTGTTGAGCCACTACATGGTGGACCAGCGTTGGGAACTAATGAAATCAATGACATGAATATGAATATGATGTGGCAAAAGTGGAACAGTCAGATCAGGTCACCAACCCAGACGGATGTGTGGCCACAGACACACTCGCACCAGCACAGCATGGGAGGCGGGGAGGTGTGGGACACCAGCAACCAAGAGCAGGCAGGAGGAAGGAGGGCAGAGAGTCCTCGAGTTGGCTTCCAGCCTTCCTGCTAGATCAGCCCTCTGAATCGGCTCGTTCCTCCCCCGGGTGACTGCTAGACCTCAAACAACAGAGCGAGGGTGGGAACTGGCACCCGGGGCAAAGCAGGACTGCCCCTTTCCAAGAGCTGTCAGCTCCAACACCGGTCTGCAGCCATCGCGTCCGCCTGGCTCAACTCCCTGAGCTGGATCATTGGCAATCACCACCAGCGCAGGAGGGAGGCCAGACAATTTCAAGGCAGACGATTTAAGTCATCTCTGACTTCTGAGCGGTACAGTCTCCCACAGGGTATTTACTGCTCTTCCCCCGATCCTTGTCTACCTTTCAGGGAACGCCATGGCGCAGAAGCTCATTGGCAACCTCTTCTTCATGTTCGCCACTGCACCAAGGGCTGAAAGGCCCCTGAATGCTAAGAAGGGCTGAAATATGCCCCAGTTAACGATACCCCAGTAAAATACCAGCGTATCAGAGCAGAGCTGCATTGCCCTTGTTTAAAGGAATCTAGGAGAGGCCAGGCTGCTGAGAACCAAGGTATCCTCTAAAATAAGGAGAGGAATTTCTTAGAAAGGCTTTTTGTGGCATATCAATATGCGTCGATATGGGAGTAAAGCAGTCCAACTCATTTAAGACTGGGAACATTGTTCAACAGTGAACACGGTGGCTGAGTCTGCCGTCGTGTTTAAAGGCGAGGAAGAAAAGAAAAAAAAAAAGACAAAAATGGCCCATTCATGACAAAACCAGTCATTATTTCTTCCTTCACAAACAATGGGGAAAAAAGGGAAAAGTGCTCTCATGAGAACCTGTATGAATTTCCTTAAGAGGGTGTACTTTAGATGGAGAATAAGCTAAATTCTGTGAGATATTAGTGTTACCACGGTAACAATGCATTTTGAATATGAAAGCAAATAGATGTAGAAGCCAAAAGTAAATCATTAATGTGCATCAGTATTTTTGAGATGGGTTGGAGTGACTTATATATTGTAGTCCCTCTTTATTTAATATTTCAAAAGTGTTCTTTGATTTAAAAGCAAACACTCAATAGGCCTCTTTTCAGACAATTACGCTCCCTTTTCTACACAGCACTCTGAGAAGAGACTGGTTATTGATGCCATCTAATAGAACAAACACACAAACCTGATGGAGTCAAACAGAACAGAGGGGCCTTGGTACATCAAGAAACTTAAACACAGGCATTATTTTAAGGTTGCTGATCATCCCAAGACTGCTCAGTTTCTTGCAAACTTGCATTGGCTTCAGCACCCTGCTGAATTCAGGCTTACTCGGTCAACCTGCATTGTATTTTTTAATTGCAGCGAACAATTTTTGGTAACTATTTTTTAACTAAGCCTTTCTATAACAACAAATGAAAAAGTGGATATAGATAGCTTGGGGCTGCACATAACTTTTCCCCAAGCAATTCTTATCTTCTTATTCATACTATTTTCCTTTTTTAATACAATTAATTCAGTCCAGGAGACCTGTTCATAACTGCATGATGAATAACTCCTAAATTAAGTTAAACACTCAACTGAAGAGATTTCTTACAGGATCATGACTTGGCCTTGAGAGGTACTGAACCTCTAGTTGCTAATGGTTGCTAATAATTATGAATTATCATTTTTTCCCCAAGATCCAACCATCGTTCCAGCATCTCTTCCCATTTTCATCATTTCTAGTGACAAGTTTGGGCTCCATATTTAGCAGTGCTAAAACATGGTCATTTACAAGTGCTACTAAGATGGAACAAATAGAGCCAGGGGTACTCAGCTCATCAAAATTTAGGACCAACAACAGAGGATTATTTCCCAGAAGAAAGAAAATACACTGCACACCTAACATTACGGAAGGGAATTAAACTATGATCTGTAGTTAGAAAATCTTTGTAACTACTTTCCTTAGCCCAGTAGAGAAAATTCTTCTCTGATATGGGAAGTGTTAAATCTGTGGCAATTTGTTCAATGCTGGAGTTTTTACAGTTCATGATGTACGTGAATGATTACAAAAAATAAATTCTTAAGAATTTAAGTAGTGTTTCCTCCCAGGGTTATTATTGGAAGCTCCTATTTTCTGTACGTTATTTGTGTCCCTTCTGTCTTGAAACGTAAGTGACAGCGAGTTTGTAAGCAGCTTCTGTTGCAGGTCTGAAGAACTCCTCTGGTTTCTGCAACTCTGTTAATGGTCTAACAAAACGTACCTTTTCTTGCAAATCTTGCTTCTTTTAGACCATCCCGACTACAGCAAACTCCCGCTACTTCCAGACGCAGAGGACAGCCTG
>NW_008824770.1:758398-765541 GCF_000699105.1 Pygoscelis adeliae
CAAAGGCGCCACATTGGGATGCTTCTCTCTTGGGACATCCCGCTGACTGTGCTGTGAAGTGATGTGCACGTATAGAGGAGAGACGGGGAAGAGCAGCTGCACGGCTAAGGCACGGCACAAGGAGGAGGGGGAACTCCACCGACCTTCCCTGGGAAGCTCCGAGCCGGGTGATGGTGCCACACCACATCACTGCTGACAGTTCCCTGAGCAGATTCCTTCCATGGGTAATTAGCCTTCAAGAAGCATGAATGGACTAGTTTTCTATCAGGAGACTGAATTTTAGCTGACAAATTAGACAGATTCCCTGAGGCCAGAGTTATGCAGCTTTGCCAGTCTCACTAAAAATGTGATTTATAATAGATTCCTCAGTACAGGCACTCCTTGCTTCAGGAATGAAGGTGCACACCATGCTCAGGCTCTTTGCCTAATGTGATGGTCTTAGAAACCTTTGTCTTCTGCTAGGAAAAACTGACTCTGTTACCTGCTTTTGATTTACCAAGTGACTCCTCTTTTGCCCAACTGAGCGTGACGGTGCTGGGAATCTACAGCCTGTATTCAGAAGTCAGGGGTGTGCAGGCGTAAATCACATTTTAGGGGGTAAGGGGATGTTAGTTTGGGAAGTTACACCAGATGTGGCTGGACGGAGTTGCCAGCTGGGAAAGCAACTCAACAGATTTTGTGTAAGATACGTCTCTGGCTTTCGATGACGTCGGCATAAAACAGAAGCAGCAGAGCAGAGATCGTGGCCCACAGAGTTCAGGCCTCTGACCTTGTATTAATTATACAAGAAATATCTCATCCTGCTTTCGATCCTGCAGCCACCCTGCATGTTCCCCTGCACCGGCGATGAACAGCGTGAATCCCGATGCCTGTTACCTCTGAGCATAGCCCCAGGGGTGTGATGAGCCTGCTATACCGATTCACCCTGCAGGCAAAGATGGCTATTTCATCAGTGCGGGGCGAGCGTGGGTAAAAGACAAAAATGAAGTCATGAGTGCCATATTCTGCTTTATTCCCCTTCTCATCCTGCCTCTAAACCACACAACACAGAAAGGGAGACAAACAAGATGTTTTCCCAAGACTAATGGGAAGACCCAGAGTCTTGTGCAATTGCAGAGTCCCAGGTAACAAAAATGTTGGGCAAGGAGAAAGGGGAAGAGAGGAGTCAGGAGGGCCTTTAGACTAACATAGCATTACTGCCAGTTCTTGCCAACCAAGGCTCCACCTCCAACTCACCACTGTGTCTTCTCCTTATTTACCCCTCCAGTGAAACCGGTATTTGTGTTCAGTGAATATCAGCACTTGCTCAGATCAAAAAGCAGGCTCGCCCATCCCTGACAGTGTCTTGAACATGTCTGTGTTTGCACGGTATTAATAGTTAATATTTATCTTAATTATTAATTTATATTACTTAATAACTGTGTGCAGTGTTTTTGAGGTACCAGGCACATCCAGAGGCTGGTAGATTATGTGGGGAGAGGCTAATAAACCCCATGTAGTCTAGATACTGTGTGGCAGACAGATGCAGACACAGTGGGCTGATTTTATTTGTATGGGATTTGGGCTTAAGGAGCACACTGCACAGGTGAACAGATGGACAACCCCCTCCTTCAAAATTTGCTTTTACCTCCATGTGAGCTGGGAAATTCATAGCATTACTGCTCCCAGTCATTAAAGAGTGTGGGTTTTTTAAATTTAGAAAATCAGAATCCTATCATGTAAATACAAGTAATGACTTCTGCAGAGGCCGAATCTTACAATCCGCACATGCAGAAGGAAACTAATTTCATTTATATTTGTGGCTGCTTAAGGAAGTTAAGATGGCCATTTAAAAAATAATAAACTATGTATCACTTAACGTTAGTCTACTGACATGATCTTGTTTGAAAAAACATATAAAACACGAATGGATCAAAGCTTCCCTTCACATACATAATTAGATGAACTTTTTGGACAGCCTTTACATGTTGGTTTAAAAGAAACATAATTTTCTTTTTTTTTAGGTCCACAGGTATGACAGCAAAGTTTAATCTGATATTTCTTTGGTGTGTTAAGGTTTTGAAATTAAAAGGCAATAAAATATTCTCATACCCACAAATCTTCTGAAATCTTCTGAAGATGTTACTTTAGCAGCAATATTTGTTCCCGTTTTTAAAGTTGAGGTTGCATGTTTCTTTCAAAGGAATATAAAGCTGGCATAGGACAATTCCAAGAAAATAAGGTCTGAGATTTTTAAGTAGATCTTCATGTATATCATAGTATTATATCAAAATTAATACTCACTAATTTTCACTACTCTTTTCTCATAAGTATTCTTATAATTGCAAAAATCAACAAAAACCTAAAGAAAAAGATTCTGGAGAATTGAAGTTTGAACCCACTATTTCTCAGTTCTGTATCTGTCAGTCAGTCTAACGGCTCCCTCTATAGAACTGTATATATATTGTCTTTAGAGAGAGAGAGACAGAGAATGTATGTGGCAGCTGCTGAGTTACCAATAGCATCTTCTAAAGCAGCATTTCCTAAGGTGACTTAAGACTGGCTTTCATAAATGCTCTGAAACCAAACTTTGTATGTGTTTCCTAACACCTAAGATACAAATCCCAGTCCTGTTGCCCTCATTGTATAAAGCTTACCTGCTGGCACAGTATCGTAAGTACGGAAAACCTTTTAAGTCTTGTTTTTATGTGATTTAGTTAGATCCTAATCTTATTTCTGTGCAGGCTAAATGAAATGCTGCAAGTTTACCTATCATCTCCTGTGATTTTAGTTTACAATAAAGATTCATAGATTCACTCATGAAATTATATTTCACAAATGGAATTAACAAATTAAATGAGCTGAACATCTGCAGTGAGTAACAGGAACTCAGTATAGTCATTCAGAGAGATGATTTTAGGTTGAGTTCTGCAGCCCATCATTTTACCTCCACTAGATGTCAGTCTGTTGACAGAGCTGGAGGGGTTTAATCCCTATTTCACAGTCAGGAGCATGGTCAGGATTACGGCTACAATTCTTCACTTCCAAACACCAGCAGTAACCCAAAGTAGGAGATACTCTGAGTCACTATATTGGTTTTTCTTTTTCTTTGCTTTTTTAGCCCTTGTCTTTTCCCTCCAGCAAATTTCTCAGCATTGACAAGGTCCACCAATGCTGATAAATGGGAGCAGCGCCGAGTAACAAAGGATTCCCTGTGGGCATTTCCCTGCGTTCATCCATTCATAAGGGGCCAGGCTTGACACATCTACTCATAAGGACTACTTTGCTTGCGAGTTCCTCGAAAATATTTAAGTGCATGCCTTTTTACTCGCTGACAGCGACCAGGTGGTGAGGAGCTTTTTGGTTATTTCTGTTCCTTAGGAGGGATATTTATTTTTATTTTCTGGGAAGAAGCTATAATTTCAGAAAGTATTCTCACCACTCCAATAGTATCTTTATAAGACAGCTGAAGGAGCCAGGCTTGACTGCAGGCTTAGCAGATGAATTAAATTCCCCAAGCAGCAGAATCAGGATAATATTTCTAGGACTGTACACAGGATTTGGGGGGATTTTGCCCACAGATGCTAACCAGTGGCTTCTGCAGCCCTGAAAAGGTAAGTTTTCCATGTGCAGCTCTGTAAACACCATGCAAGCCCAGCATGTCAGGTTTAATGTGCATGTGGAGAGTGACTACACACTGTATGCAAAGGCAGTGAGTCTGCTTGAACTCTCTTTCCTGTGACACAGAGTTACTCCGTGTATACACAAAAGCCTGATGAGCTCAGTATAGAGCACAGGAGTGATTTATGTGCACGTACTTAATAGCAAATTTTTGGATGCTCAGCTGTCCAGGCTGCTGAAGTTCAGAAAAACTGTTGCTGCTATCAAAACACAGGAAAAGCCAAGATTTTCACATGAGAGATGAGATCCGATTGTATTTGTATGGGAAATCCGTATTATATGGCACAACTTTCAAACTTAGCACTGCTCGTGGGAGCATTTTCACACGAGAGTCTAGGACTTAAAATAACACTGGATAGTTGAAAAGGTCAGAAAAGGAGACTAGTAACTGCACACTCCCACCTTCACAGTCCTCCTCAAGAATCCTCCTTTCCCACAAAACCTTAAACAAAATGCTCGCAATTTATTTCAGATATCCTGTCTCTACGCAGCACGATCCATTTCTGGGCATGCCTTTCGGTAAACCCGCTGC
This sequence comes from Pygoscelis adeliae, assembly GCF_000699105.1. Taxonomy (NCBI): domain Eukaryota; kingdom Metazoa; phylum Chordata; class Aves; order Sphenisciformes; family Spheniscidae; genus Pygoscelis; species Pygoscelis adeliae. Next base: position 762,591 of record NW_008824770.1, read on the forward strand.
TTACTGTCACCTTCCCCACATCCATCTTTTCTTCTTTAGTCTCAGGATCAGTGTCAATGGCAGCCTGCCTTGTGGAGAGAGATGTCCTTCCTTGCTTTGTGTATTGCCTGGAGCATCCCTGTCCTTTCCTACAGACATTAAATTGCGGCAACCGAATTTTTTCCCTGCCACAGTGTTAAACTATACGACTGTCAACTGACACCCAAAAAGAGGAAAAATCAGTGACTTTTTTAAGGTTTAGTTTTATCCAAATTTGCATTACCTCTGTGTACAGGAAAAAAAAAAAGTCATACAGACGGTCTGATAGAGGGTGAAGTGGACTGTATCCCACCTTCTCTATGCATCCATTTTCTATTTTGGCTACGCTCACCTCCTTAGTCGTCCCAATCCATACTTACCCTGGCTCTCACAAAAATGAGAACATCACTCCCCATGTGCCAGTTTGAGTCCTGATTTAGTGTATACTGTACATAGAATAACTGTAACATAGAATAACTCCCCATGCTTTTTACAGGTCTCCCTCTCTCTGATATGCCACATGCCATGGTTTTATACATGTAAGCAGGTGCAAACACACATGCAGGCACACACAAACTGAAGAGGACGTCCACTTCTGTAGCAGTGGGTGCTGTGTGCTGCAGACAAAAGGGATCCTGTTGCGCCCGTCAGACACTGGGGTTTTAAGCAGGCAAGCCCTGTATGCGATGCTGCTCCTGCAACACAGAAGTCAGTATGGGTTTTGCCACTGGGATCCTTCCAGTCCTGGTAATTAAATCCCAAACAATCTGTCAAAACCTGTAATAGGGAGATTCTCTGTCCACGAGAATAAATTTCTAAACAGGAGGCCTCTCCTTGGACAAGGTTTTTGCTTTGCTTGCGCCCTGGCAGCACGAGAATTGCTTCTTGTCACAACTACAAAATGACTGGGAGGGAAGAGGTCACCGTGGCAAGGGAGGGAGCCAGTGGAAAGGCAGGCAGAGAAAGGCACTTGTTAGGTAGGATCTCTGGAGCATGCCCGGCCAGCTCGCATCCAAGTTCAAGCAGCTCAAGAGGTATTTTCAGCTGGAGAATGGAGAGGCGGCAGCTGGGAAATGCGTGGAAGGTGCGGGCAGAGCCACGCACAGCACATATGGGTTGGGACAGGGAAAAGGAGGAGGTGGTAAAATAGCACGAGCTTTTCCTCTGTCCTCAGAGGCAGCTGTTGCCGAGGGCAAAGCTAATGACAAGCAGAGAAAAAAAAATAACCCTTCCCTGGGTGTTTCCTGGTCGATACTGTTTAAAATCAGAACGATGGAGAAGTGCAGAGGCGATGAGCCAGGGCTGGATGCAGCCCTCACACTCCCAGGGCTGACACGTACTCTACTGATGTGTAAGACAATCTCTGTGTCCCTTACACACAGAAAACTGCAGGACTATGTAAGTTAGCGTACATATAGCCTCCTTTAACTTAGCATCAGCCTTCTCACAATTCAGCTGCATTTCCTGCCATACCAGACCAAAACCCGACACTAAATTCTACATAACATAACTCAACTGGTACATGAATGAGGTGAAATTCATGTACCGTGAAGTTCATGTACCATGAAATTCCCCAGTTTATGAAGGAACTAGACTTTGGGTACCAGATAACCTAAGTAGCATCTCTCTGATCCAGCTGAATAGGGCAAGGATTGTGTCCTTCCATATGCTCGTGCAGTTGTCCAACACAGAATCATAGCATCATAGAATGGTTTGGGTTGGAAGGTGTCACGTCCCACCTAGGAGAAGGGGAGAGTGACTAAGGTCCGCAAATCCCCTCGGTGTGGATTAAGGTGAAATAACACTCAAGGTCCAAAAACAAACTCCAACTTTAATGGCACAAACACTTCTATAAGCATCAACCCTCTATGTCTTAACATATAATACAAGCTAAGCGGCTTTGTGAGGAGTTGAGGTAGGCCTTGTATTACTTAACAACATCAAAAACAGAGAACGAGAAGGGGGAGGAGAAGAGAGAAAGAGAAAGAGAGAAGCAGGAGAGAGGTAGAGAGAGAGAAAGAAATCACCAATCCTGGATCCAGCGTCGGACCTGCCAACGGGGGGTGTCGGTGTGGAGAGTGTCCCCCAGGAGGCTCACGTCCACCCCTATTTATTGGCTCCAGCCCAAGGTTTCTAGAGTCTTCTCTTACCCCAGCTCCAGGAGTGGTTGAGACATTAGTCAGCCAAGGAGAGTGACACCGGGCCCCTCCCCGTGGCTGGCTTCTGGAGCTTTCCCTGGGGCATTGTCTGTGCTTACAGCACAGCCATGTGGGCCTCGTCCCTTATAGAAGGGACCTCTAAAGGTCATCTAGTCCAACCCCCCTGCCGTGGGCAGGGACATCTTCAACTAGATCAGGTTGCTCAGAGCCCCGTCCAACCTGACCTTGAATGTTTCCAGGGATGGGGCATCCACCACCTCTCTGGGCAACCTGCTCCAGTGCTTCACCACCCTCATTGTAAAAAATTTCTTCCTTGTATCTAGTCTAAATCTACCCTCTTTTAGTTTAAAACCATTCCCCTCGTCCTGTCGCAACAGGCCCTGCTATAAAGTTTGTCCCCATGATGATGATAATGCTGATCCCGACAAAGCCACTCCATGCAGATGTGGCATAAAAACTTTGTGAAGGGCAGATGACAGTTATGAAATTCCTCATTCACTCTGGAAATTGGACTTTATCTAACAAATGAGGCGAGCGTATCTGCAGTGACTCTGAGCCTGACAACTGTACAGCGGACAGCATTTCATCCGTATTTACTTCTTGGAAGACACCATTTGTTTCCATGACAAACTGCAAGTGCTTTGAACATCTCAGGGCCTTGCGGGCTTTCTTTCCAGACGGAGGGATTTCTTTCTTATGAAAAATTAAATTTACTTCTGGTATTACATAACAAAGGAGTGACATGTACATCTCAACATCAAATGCAACCGCTCT
>NW_008824770.1:765555-768092 GCF_000699105.1 Pygoscelis adeliae
AATGTAACATCTCCTCTGAAGCCAATAGCCTCTTGAGTTGTTGGCTTGGGACTGCAATAGCTATTCTTGGGATTAAGACAGTCTGCAGTATCCGTTTCATATGGATTCTTCATTGCTCTTGAATACCTCCAAAAAACATAAAAGCTGTTCTGTGTTCCATCTCTGGTGGTTAAGAAAATGGTGCTATCTCCTCTCAGATGTGCTCTTCCTCATCTTAACATAGGTGTGCAGAATTCCTCGGCTAATTACTGTAATTTGCTTGGTATAAGTGGGAAATTGAGGACCGGCATGAGGGTGTGGTGTGCTCCACGGCTCAGTGGATCCGACTCACTGCTCAGCAACAGAGGCTAATCAAAAGCATTTTCCCAAGTGCATCAATCAATTTCACTGGATCCTATTAAATACTAGACCAAAAATAAAAGCTTTGGTCTATAGCTTCAAAGCTCTCTAGCCCAAGTCATACTTAATCTAATACAGGCCCAAAATAAGAGACAGAAAACTAATATTTATGCCGGAAATATAACATGCTGTGGGATTTGCTTCTTTAGTGTAAAGTAACTTTTTCCAGAGCCCAAATTTTATCTTCTGATGGAAGTTACCTCCAAAAAAAAAAAAAAAAGGCAAGGCTAGTATACATCTTGTGGTTAAAATGAGCGGCCAACTCTCAACGTTTGAGATGTGAGAGATTCAAAGTCTTTGACCTGCTTTGCCTCCTGCAGAGCCAGCGTTTGCTGAAACGGGGGAACTGTCTCCCTCCAGAGCCTCAGCTGGGACGGATCTTTCTCTGCGTCCAGCTTCAAACACCGGTGCCTCAAGAGACTGGTGAGACTGGTCTACCTCTTGATTTGATGCAGAACTCTTAAAAATAGGTTCTGCATCACTTTATTTTCAGATGGAGTAGTCAGCTCTAGGTGGATTGTTTTCCTTCTTGTAGTTCTCTACATCTGTGCTAAGAAAAACTAATCTTATTTAGATTGTAAGGTCTTTGGGGGAAAAACAGGATCTTTAAGGGATCTGCCTGTCTTCACAGAATCAGGTAGATCAGATGAGCTCAAGATATAACATCTGTGAGTAATCTGGTAAAAATGACTAAATTATATAATTGATATCCCTGAGACCCTGCAAAACTCCCTTATGAGAAGCCTATCTCAAAGTATTGCATAGCCTTGTAATAAATGTGGTTTTGAGTATGTTGTTGAGAATGAATGAAAACATGGAAAGACTAAAATGAGGAAAACCAAAAACGCTGTGGCTGTTTAAGGCAGAAAAGAATTTCAAAAGAGATCACGTGCATAGGCAAAACTATTTTTCACAAGGATCCTTGAGTAATAATCAATAATACCAATTCAAGAGGCATTTGATGAAACAGGCAGCAAATATAAACAGGATAAAGCTGGCCTATGGAAATTGTTGGAAGAAGGTATCACCAAGATGAGGACTTGCCAGAAAAAGAGACTTTTCTGTTCTGCATTGCTTTCTAAGTGTTCTTAAAAAGAAAATATTTATACATGGAGCTGCTGTATGCTATCTAACCTTGTCCCAGGGTAAGCACGAGTTACTTTTGTCTTCCTTTATGTCAGCTGGGGTTAAGTTGAAGCCTTAACAATGTACTAGTTTGAATTAGAGAACTAATGCATCCCCATAGATGTCTTGGACATCTATGGTCTAGTCTGTTTTTTCAGCTATTTGATTTGAAATATTTTGCAGTGTACATCAGTACACTACATGAAAAATCTCTATACTTAATGGAGTAAAAGCTGGTTAACCGTCACCTTGAAACATCAGATGTCATTGAAAAAATCCCTAAAGAGAAATGTTTATGAGGGGTAAGCAAGAAATTGTTGCTTACAAGATTTGTGTTTGACAAAAAACAGGCAAAATGTAAAGTAAAAGACAATAAAGGTTGAATAAAATTGGACTGCTGGGCATACTGTGTCCCTTCCCGAACAGGGTAGGATAAAACCAAATACACAGTTACATATTTGCAGGTAATTTTCACAGAGCACGTGTGACTATCTTGTTGGATTTCAGTGTACTCTACTGCTTCCTTCACTGAAATTGTGATCTGCTGGTTGCCCAGACCTACTGAATCAGCAGTCATCGCAAACGTGCAGAACAATGTTGTTACGTGCTGCAGTCGTTATCTTCCCCGGAGTCATCACCACTGGGAACAACATACTGAGCCGCAGCCAGGACACTTCTGATGCTTCACTATTCTTCACTAGTCTCAAGTTTCATTGCAGTTGAAACAAATTACTCTTTACTCATGAACAGGCAATTTTTAAAAGTAATAGGAACTCTTAGAAGGAAGAACTTGCATGACTGCAAGGGGTCTTGCCTGGCATCTTTTACTTACCTAGTTTCTACTTATTATCTGAAGCTGGTTTTGCTGTAGAGCTGTCAAGAACTGGCTGTTTGTGCATTAGTCATACACAATAATCACCAGGAAGAGGCCTGGAAATGGCACTTACTGATGTACGAACAAGTTTGACAGCAGACATAATAAAGAGTCCGCCCCACTGGTAACCCAAGACATG
>NW_008824770.1:768142-768637 GCF_000699105.1 Pygoscelis adeliae
TGTAGGGACAAACTCTGGGATAGCAGCGAGGTCCCCTCCGCTCCGCGCAGCGCCAGGCACTGCTTACGCAGCCTCGGGTACCAGGGACACGTGAGGAAACTCGGAGGAAGGCGTGAATGAGGAGAGATGAACCACCGATGGGTTTTTCTGCCACATGCTTTCTGTTGGAGGTATTGCTTTCAGGTTCCTTCAACTCTCTTTGGTGAATTTAGTTTAGTTCCAGTCTAACGAGGCTTTCTAGATTATTTGGCCACAGCTAGTCTTTTTATTCATGGGAAGCTTGATTTTTTCCCCCCCGTGTATATATGTTAACTTTTTATACATATGTTTAGGACAAACAGAAATATTTATTTGGACCATTTAGAGGCAGGCATCTCCAGAAGTGGACGGGACCAGGGGAAGGACCAGGTCTGTGCTGCGCAGCCTGCCTTCACCCTGCTCCCGGAGGAGAGCCGAGGGGCAGCCCCGAAGGCCGCCGTGGGCCCGCCGAAGGAG